>NC_068999.1:40937221-40937676 GCF_001194135.2 Octopus bimaculoides | reverse complement strand
CCCCCCATTCATTCTCTGTGATTGGTAATGGATTCCAATACTCGGAAGAGTAGAAACGGTCCAATATGTACAATTGCTCATGCTTACCAAAAGAATGTGGGGTTCAATAACTGAATACTACTTGTGTAAGTCTATCGAAGTTATTGATGTGAGGATACGAAATCAGCCTTTAGCCTGCCTCAGATTTATGGAAACCCACTGTCGATTGGTAAGCTGAAAAAAATTCGAATATTGTTCTTGTAGAATTTCTCTATATTTGTGCATGTCTGTATGTGTGTACATGTGTCTTTTATGTGTTTATATATTATTTCATTATGCCTGATTAATGCCTATTTATCTATCTACCTCTCTTCTCTCTATCCATGCATTTACACACACATATGTGTATATATATATATATGCATGCACACAAGTGTTTAATGTATAATATATGATTTATGTGTGTATATATATAT
>NC_068999.1:40935694-40937143 GCF_001194135.2 Octopus bimaculoides | reverse complement strand
TTATAGCACACCTTGTAATGTTAGAAATCGCCGTTAACGTTCATGAACACACGGTAGACAACAACTATCTCTTCAACGATTCCATGATAAACGAACGCAAAAATAATCATGAAAAAAAAAAAAAAAAGAAAAGAGAAATTTTTTTCTTCTTTCTTTCTTTCTTTCCAGCATTGATGCTTCAAAGCTGACTTGCTGTATCATTCATTGATATGTTAATATGATCATGATGATCATCATCATCATCATCATATTACATTCATCACCAACTCATCTTACATCTTTACAACAACTACTCCGCCCACCACCACCACCACCACTGCCTGAATCACTCCTACTGTTATCAGTACTTCCACCACCAGCATCATCTTCGCTACTGCTGCTTCGTCGCCGTCGACGGTTCAGCAGTTATAGTTTTTCAAAGAATTTCTCTGTTATACATTTCTTAGTCTCTCCCATACTCTCCCTCTCTCTCTCTCGCTGCATCATCATCATCGTGACCATCTCTGTCTCTTTCTCTTCCTCTTCCTCCATTTCTTTCGGTCTTTCCCCCCTCTCCCCCATTCTCTTACACTGGCTATTGATATGAATCTAAGTATTTACGGCTTGCTTGAAAAAGAAGTGTCGATCAATTTCCATCAGATTACAAACATGTATCGAACAGGAATACAAAAATATAGAACATAATAATAATAATAATAATAATAATAATAATAATAATAATAATAATAATAATAATAAACATGTACGAAACATTTTTCTCAACAACGAAAAGCATAAAAATGACAAAAAAAACCCTCCACCCATGACACACACACACACACACACACACACACACACACACACACACACACACACACACACACACGCAAGCACACACACTCATAAAAGAAAGCAAGAAAGAAAATAAAAGACAGCGAGAATTTATAATGAATAAATTATAGAAACAAATTTCGAAGCGCTGGTAGAATAGTGGAGTGGTGGAGAGACTACACACACACATACTTTTCTATATATATCAAGAAATTCCAGTTTCCGTCAACAAAATTCACTGTAAAGTGACTGGACGAAGAACTTGCTCAAGGTTCAGCGTAGTGGTATTGAAAGCCGAAAGCACCTATGCGCGCGCGCGCGTGTGATTATCAGCGAATTAGTCGTGGAACTGTAAAAGCTAGAGTTGAAGAAGGTACTATGCAGAATTGTGTGTGCATGTCTGCCTACTGTGTTCAAAGTTAAGCTGTGATCCGGTTTAGAAGCATCATTGGAAATCTAGGATGTCTTTACCGGTGTCCACTCTGTTGCAAACGGCTAAGTCTATGAACATCACTCACTCTCACCAGTCTCCTAATGCGCTGTCTTCATCCCTAACTAATATATATATATATATATATATATGATGAAGGTAAGTGGGGTAAAGCCAACCCCAGCCGTTTCTTCATGAAGAGCATTTGC
>NC_068999.1:40932986-40933184 GCF_001194135.2 Octopus bimaculoides | reverse complement strand
CACACACACATATATATACACACACACACATATACATATACACACACACATACGCCCACACATATATATACACACACACACGCCCACACATATATATACACACACACACCCATATATACACACACACCCACAAACATACACACCCACACACCCACACACATATATACACACACCCACACACACATATACACACACACC
>NC_068999.1:40930058-40932165 GCF_001194135.2 Octopus bimaculoides | reverse complement strand
ACCAAACACCATGTAATTTATTTTCTCCGTGTTTTCTCCGTATTCTTTCTGTTGAAGAGCGTAGCTCGAAACGTTAAAGCCTTTCTGTATTCTCGAGCGTCAAACTTATACACCACCTGTCCTCGTCTGTTGTTGTTTTTTTCCGTACATTCTCCCACACATATATATATATATATATATACTGTTGGTTAAAAATTTGACGGGTACTGCCAATAATTGTTCCTGAATAATGCACAAGGGAGGGCATTGTCAACAAAACTGACCACAGTACTTCACTGGCACTTGAATTGATTGACTTCCGAGAAGAAGAAAGACGAGACTGAACACGGAAGAATTTCAAACCAGAACGTAAAATGATGGAAGAAATATCGAATTACATTCTTCCGGTGTATTAAAAGTTCTCACAGATCGCTGCTGTAAATCGTAACATCACTTTATAATTTTAGCCCAAGGTCATCAATTTTTAAGGAATGAGGGAAGACGATTACTTCGTCGCCAGTACTTTGATTGCTAATTTTGTCTGAAATAATAAAACCAATAAATACGTATATCTATCTGTATCCCAATTTCGTTTTATTAATGATTATTTTCTCTGATTTAGACAGAAATGGAAACTTAGTTGATTGTAAACAACTTGAAGTTTTGGGTTTTTGTTTTTCATGAAAGAAGGATAAGAGACACGTTACAGTAGTAAACCTTTCTCCCAAAGGCTCAAAGCCTGAAGCTTTGAGGTAGGGGCTAGTCGATTACATAGACTCCAGTGTTTGACTAGTATTTAAGTTCGACTTTGACGGAATTTGAACTCAGAAGGCACAGAGGGACGAAATGTCGCAAACATATTGCCCCGCCTGCGAACGATTCTGCCAGCTCACCGCCTTAAAATAATAATAATAAGAAGAATGATTTCAATTTTTTGCCACAGGTGCAGCTTGGGGTATGGTATTAAGTCGATTACATCGACCCCCAGGGCGTAACTGGTACTATTTAAGTAAATTTGAACGCCAAACGTAACAGCGGGAGAAGAAGAAGAAGAAGAAGAAGAGACGACAATAACAACACAACTTTAACGGTGTTGAATTCGATGACTGCTTATAAAAATGTAGAAAACACCAAAATTCTTGTCTGATGCTATTCATAAATTATATTTAGCACCAGTGTGTGAAATATTTTAGTTGAAAGACACTGAAAGGAAAAAATCTCCGACAGCATTTGAACAGAGAAACACAAACGCACATCTCTACATTGCCCGCCCCTCAACCGTCTAGGATATCTCTCCCCCTCCTTATATTGAAATGATTTCTAACAGGAATATGAATTACTATTAGATCGAGAGAACCTATGCTGACCAGAGGATA
The DNA here is from genome assembly GCF_001194135.2 of Octopus bimaculoides. NCBI lineage: Eukaryota > Metazoa > Mollusca > Cephalopoda > Octopoda > Octopodidae > Octopus > Octopus bimaculoides. Next base: position 40,930,810 of record NC_068999.1, on the reverse strand, counting down.
ACTTATCTAGATTATGACCCAAGGAATGATGAATGGCAAACTGCAATACGACGGAAACGAAACCAGAATTTAAAAATATGCGCCTAATTACTGAATATTCTGCATTGGTTTTGTGTGCTATTGAAAATCTGCTATTAAAAATATAGTCGAAAGAGTGAAAAAAAAGTGAAAATGCATTCTGCAGAAGTGTTGGACTTCTACGAGGAGCCTAACAATGACAAGGATAGAATAATGGGTATAAATGCATTAGCTGTTCCTATTATAACCTACAGCTACAATATAATAAACTGAAGCTAAGTGAAGTAAAATGCTAATATAGGAAAACCAATAAAGCTCCCATGTACGCACGGAATCCATCAACTCAAGTGCTTATTTAGATAAAGTATAGCTGACATATAGAGAGGAAGGGTGGATAAGAGAAAAAGAGACCTATTAACGAGAGAGAGAGAGAAAGAGAGAGAAAAGCAGAAATAGCTTGAGGGAAATCTAATCGTGGGTTGTATATATGATGGAACCTTTTAGGATTTTCGGATCAAAAGGAATTTTCAAACGGGTAAGTGGTTTTTAAGCAATTTGATATGATACGACTATATGTCTAGGTTTTATTTTGTGAGTAGTTGAATAAGAATATAGGAGGCGAACGGGGGAAACTGTAGAAAGGGAATCAAATTTTATGAGGAAAAATTAGAAAGCGAGAGAAAGAATAATTGACTAACATTCCACCCATTATATATATATATATATATATATAT
>NC_068999.1:40926077-40926930 GCF_001194135.2 Octopus bimaculoides | reverse complement strand
ATGTTAACGGTTAGAAGATCCACTCAATTTGATCGTCGCGTCAACCATGACGGAGAAAGTTATCATTGTGATGCCTGCTCAGAGGCCTACGCAAAGATGCAGAAAGTGTACAAAGTGGAGTGTATGAGCCGCACACAAATGTTTGAGTGGTTCAGATGGCCGAACAAATGTCGATATTGACGAACGTTCTGGGAGACCAACAACCAACATCGCATATGTAGGTGCAGCTGTTAGGAGAAATCATTGAATTACCATCCAATGAGTTGTCAGAGGAAGTGAAGATTACTTACGGTTCAGTTCAGTCCATTATCACTGAAGATTTGGGTACGAGACGCGTGTCTGCCAAATTCGTGCGAAAACTGCTTTCAGCTGACGAAAAGGTCGCTCGGGTTTCAGTTGCACAAGATATCCTTGATTACGTCGAGAACGAGGAAAAGATTTTGAAAATCTTTGTAGGCATCTGAGTCGGTATCGCGAAGCATTTGACAAAATGTGATGCAGATTCTCTGTTCAACTTTATCTTCAGGGTCAATACGACTAGCACACGCTACACACTTTCATTCTAAGTACTGCTGTAAACATGGAAGTGAGCTAGAACGTTAAGACTTAGTGCGCATGTACAGCAGAGTATGAAGTCAACCTTTGCCAAGCGGCTTCACTTTGCGTACTGTAGCTTTGTTACTATGTCAACAGCCCGGTACTTATTGATCAGGCGACGTGTGTATATATATACCAAACCCACTCACAAGGCTTTGGTCAGTTCGAGTTTATAGTTGAAATCATTTGCCCGAGGTATCACACAATGGGACTGAACTCAGATCCTGGTTGCTGGAATGCAAACTTCCTACGACAC
>NC_068999.1:40921122-40924149 GCF_001194135.2 Octopus bimaculoides | reverse complement strand
TGTTAGCGTTTTGGATTTTCTGAGTGACTAAGGGTTATTAAACCTGATGTAAACTCGGCAAAATACTACTACTACTACTAATAATAATAATAATATTGATGAAGTACAAAAAATGCACTTTATTCGTAACAATAGAAAACAAGAGGAAAATGATGAGCCACAACAGTAATAACTATAATAAGAATTATTTTGAAAAATGTTGGAAAAAAAAGGCTAAATGTAGACGAAAATATACATGAAAAAGTAATAACTAGAAATAACTAGGAAACACACATACACACATATATGTGTGTGGGCGTGTATGTGTGTATATGTAAGTATATTTAGAAAGTCGAGTTGTTACTGAGCGTGGTTGCTCCAGAGAAGTAGCTTTGTAGTAACGGTTTGATGGAAAACGGTTGGGGGAAAAAAATACAAAAAAAAAAGATTAATGGAAGGAAAAAAGAAGCAACATATTGCTAAGGAGAATGTTGGAAGTAAATGTCTACATTACGTGAGTATATAGAGATTTGGGTATGTGTGTATATGTGTTGTGTAGACACACACACACACACACACACACACACACGTATATATATATATATGTACACATATTTACATTTGCGCGTATACACATGCATGTGTGTATATAAAATGTATATATGAAGCATATACACGCATATACATACATATATACACACACACACACACATATGTATTCATATATTTGTATATACATATATACCCATAAGCATTCATACATATACACGCACATTATATATATATGTATATATATATATATATATACATATATATATATACATACACATACTCATATACATTCATTTATATATTCGTACATACATATATACAGACGTCTATTTTCCCCTAAATACGCATCTATATATATATATATATATATATATATATACATATATATTCATATGAAATAGACTTTGAAGATAATAAAATACAAAAGCTATTTTTTGTATGCCTAACAATAACAAGATATGGTAAGAATAGAATCTGAATGCTAAATGAAAAAAAACGAAACAAACATAACATCATATGAAGGAATCACAAATGAATATATCTCTTAGAGGAAAGATTACATTACAGGAACATATTACCAAATAAAACAAATAAACAACTAGACAACATTGAAAAGAAAACAGAAAAAAAATGTTATTTTGTAAGACGGCTTTCTTTTCAATATATCTAGGTTAAAAATAATGGTGAGGAGCCTTATTTGTTCTTTATTACGTGGAAATAGCAGCTAAGACACTTCAATATGGCTGGTTTGAATTAAGAGGTTAATTTTGGCCGTATAGAATTTACTGTTATTACGTGCGGTTTTTGCAACACAGTTGACAATTGTCCTTTGGTTTTCTTTGTATGAGTGTGTGTCTGTGTGTAATGTGTGTAATATATATATATATATATATATATATATATATATTAAAATTCATGCTACAATATGCACCTGTTTGCTAGAAAGAAAAGTTAAAACTCCCCAAAGCCACACATCATAGAATATGATGTGTTTACTTCACTGGTAATCTAAACAAATAGGTACGCTGAGTAAGTGCTATTATTGGCCGTCCGTTAGGTTTCAAGTTCAAACCTAAGGCTGGAGCTAGGCATCCGTATTAGACTTCCGAGTTAGCAGATATATATTAATTAGAGAAAAAATGACAACAAAAACCAAGGCAAGACGAGTACCCCAAGTCATTTAGAATCTAATTAGCGTAAGGTGAATTTGATAGAGTATACTGCTGACGCACAGAGTGGGGTTCCCTGAGGACATGACCGCTTGATAACTGCCCTGCATACGGCAATACTTTATATATCTATGCTACCCACGATATCGGTAACTGTACGATTAAGACAATGCGCGCGTGTAGATTGCGTAGTATAGCGTTTAACGAACGAGATCAAGGGATGCAAACACCTTAAGGAAACTACAGGAGCGCAATCAAAGAAACGGTTCTTCTGCTACCAAACTTACGTCATAACTAGAATTTCCCCATTAAAATATCGAAGTTACAGTATGGGATATTCATAATTTGGTCATGAGGAAGGCCATTTTTATAAATAAATCATATCCGTTCATCAACGAATGACGTACGCGACGCTAACTGGCAAATGTAATATAAGAAATATTAAGAAAGAGAGAATGGCTTCTAGCACAACTGCATATTTCAGAATTAAACTAAATCTAAATGTTTTACAGTCGAAATATTGAAACATGAAATCAGAATTTAAGCACGTGCTATTTCGATTTTTTCTTCAGGTTTGATTGCTGTGACTTTATAATATATTAGAGCACGTGTGATATATATATATATATATATATATATGTATATATACACATAATCGATGTACACAAATGAGTACTCTGTGCGTGCGTGCCTTTGTGTGTGTGTGTGTGTTACAAAACACACACAAATGTGTACATTATATATATATATATATATATATATATATATATATTAATCAAAATCAAGAAGTAGCCAATTGATTATAATGACATGTCTTTTATATAATTAACATCTTGTTTTATTAGTATATAGGAATTGATACTTAAATACATACATTTATATATACTTATACACAACACGTATAAAATATGCTTGCGTATACACACACACACACACATATATATATATATATATATATATATATATATATATATATATATATATATATATATATATGAATGAATATATATATGGAAATATATGCATACAGTTACATATGTGTGTGTGTGTGTGTTTGGGAATTTAGTAAAGCGTCATGACGATAGAAGAGGTATCAACTGAGTGGATTGTGAGGAAATGGAAAGTAATAAAGCATCAAATATGGAAAGTGAGAAAACCATGAAGAAATAATGGTAATCAGAATGACATACTGGAATAAATGATTGCAATGCTGTGTCAAAACTAGGAGAGTAGGTGATAGATTATTTATACATATACTCGCACGCACACACACACACACATACATATATATATATATATATATATATATATATATATATATATATAC
>NC_068999.1:40915815-40921112 GCF_001194135.2 Octopus bimaculoides | reverse complement strand
TATATATATATATATATATATATATATATATATATATATATATATACACACGCGCTGATACATACATGTATATATATATATATGTACACACGTACATACATATGAGTTCATCTATATACACATATATACATACACACAAATATATACTCACACACACAGTGTATGTATACAGAAAGATTGGGTATAGTAGAGATTGACAAAGAGGGAAAGAGAGATGGTGAAGTGAATATGAGATTCTGTCGCCTGCCAATGAAGACAGATTTGAGATAAATGTTAAAAGTGACAATACAAACAGCGCGCAAGATTCATTTATCTATTTTCTTATTATCAATATTTTTCTTCATTTTCTTTTCGTAAAATGAACAATTGCTTAAAACGTATTGTATTATTTGGTTTTTGATAACAACATCAGCAATATTAACTGCAACAGGAGTAAAAGCACAAGAACACCATAAAAAAAAAAATAACATATCCAAGAGCAATAATAGCTATGACAATAGAAGCGTCGACTAACTTCACAAAAATTTCCATTTGAAAAATGAGATAGAAATCTGTGTAATTTATTCAGCGTAAAGTAGACATTGGTATTCAGGTTAGTAAAATATGCTGACAGTTATTTTGTTTTCATTAACGCATTGTTTTCTATAAGTATTTTTGTCTGTAATTTACAATGTTTTGTAATTATAAGGAAGTTCGCATATTCTTCTTAAAATTACTATTTGTAAAATAAATAACAAAGATGATAAAGCAATTATACTTTAGACGTTCTCTTTCCATTAGCCTCTGTTTCAATCATTGAGTGACGTGAGATTTCTATTGAGCATGGTTGCAATCCTCGCCACGAACCTGCTTACAGAGTAGCATATATATATATATATATATATATATATATATATATATATAAGGACTTGCAGAGCCTTTTTTAAACCAGGTTTTCACAGGTTTGCCATGCCTCCTGCAAAGAACGTTTCGATTTCCACTCGGAAGAGCATCTATTGTCTGTTCATAGTCATGCATGACATGTGGCCGAGCATCCATTTCTGCCTGTTGGTGAGATTAATCAGTAAGTTACTCTACCGAGGTCCTTTCTAGAAACTATTCATTCCTGAAGTTTTGCACCAAAAAATTATCTGAAGTCTCAAATATACTGCTATGAGTCAAGGTCACCATGATGGTAAATGTTTCGAATTTCATGACTTCATTGGTAAAGGAGTTTCACGATACAGGTTCCAGGTTCTTGAAGACAGATAGAGGTTTACTATTTCCCTTCTAATCAGTTTTCGAGTTTTCATCGCGAGTGCTATTTCTTTGGCAGTAATAGAACTGGTGACGCAAAGCGATCGAATCAATACCCTTCAGAGTCTGCCTCCCCAGTGTTACTGAGACTGGTTGTAATGTCTTCTATTACTCTTTCTACAAGGTGTGTTTCTAAGAGCTCTTTGAAGTCCTCGATGTAAGCGGAACATTTGTAATCATGCACATCCATCTGTTTATTTCAGCTCCATTTTGGAGCACAAAGATGGTGTTAAGTCAACGGCCAACATCATTGAAGATATACGTAAGTATCTGACACTTGATTGCTTTTCCTCGTTTACTGAATCTCTACCAGCCTTTGTGCTGGTACATTCCGCACCAGTTCTGTCCATTACCTCACTTGATTATCGATTCTGAAGCCATAAACACATTCCTCTATGTTCGGATCCGATTGATAGAGCACACATGCTACCACACATTTGTTATTGCTTCACCTTCCTCCTCTTTTCAGGACATCGAAGGTCGCTTTTCTTTTTAAAACACATAGGCACAACACCTATATCCATCCTTTTTCTGTGGTTGCAATCGTCGGGTTGGTAAGTATTTCCTTCTGAAACAGGCCTTAAAGATGCTTTCTTTGCCTTGCTTTGAACCAGATGTTGAGAGGTAAAACACCGCGTAATAATGTTACTCTTCTTCTGAATGTTTTTTTTCTTTTTTCTGTGTATTTAAATCACTTTCCATTTCCTGTTAGTCGTCTATATTTATGTTTGAGCAGCTGAGAGTTTAATTTGTTTAATGCTTCAAACTATTTCGGAACTATTTTTCGTTTGCCACGAATTGTATATTTATTTACGTTTTGGAAGCTATTACTGCCGCAACTACTATAGTGAACAGTAGTTACTGCTAATTCTGAGGAAGACATAATACAAATAGCTGTTTATATATTTTTTGGCAAAAACCTAAGTATATATAAAAACGAAGCTTTAGCCACCCCAGGTAATGGGTTGTATCTCCAAACAATCCGAATGCCTTGCATTAGTAAAACTGGAAGAAAATCTATTTTCTTCCATAATATGATACGGCTAGATATCATTTTTCTGCGGAATTCTTACATACACGTCATTCGTTTGTACATAGAATAACAAGAGTAAAACTAAGCCCTTTCTTCTATATTATTTCTACTATAATTTCTATTACAAGCACAAGGCCTGACATTTTAGAGGAGCGAGCCAATTATATCAACCCCTGTGCTCAAATGGACGAAAGGTAAAGTCGACTCGGCGTTTGAACTCGAACGTAAAATCAGAAGTAATGTCGCTGAATATTTTATCCGACGCGTTAACGACTGTACCAGCTCGCCGCCTGAATAACTATAGATCTTTCTGAATTTGGCTCAAAGCTTGATATTGATTACAACAGCAGCAGATCTTGATTGGTTCTTAATTTATCGACCCTGAAAGGATGCAAGATAAATTCGACTTCGGCAGCATTTGAACTTAGAACGTAAAGAGCCGGAAGAAATGCCGCAAAGCATTTCGTTCGGAAGGGTAACGATTTTGCAAGCTCGCCACCCTTATGATGATAATAATAATAATAATAATAACAATAGTAAAGATGATGATAATAATAATGATTTCTTTTAATAATAATAAGAAGAAGAATGATAATAATAATAAACACTGATATTGATCTCAGGGGGTTCAATGCGTTCTGGTGAGTAACAGGACGAAATAGAAGAATCATGAACAATTGTATTGGGAAGGTTACAGGGGCGACATCATAATCAGAAGAATATCGATAGAATAACTGAATTGATCTACACCAATGGCTGGATGATAACAATAAAACATTTAGAAAAAGAAATAAAGAAAGATTGCTTTACCTTAGGTACCTTAGATAAGGGCACAAATGTCAAAAGGTTCCCTGTAAATAGAAAAGAAAGAAAAAAGGTCAAATATTTTTACAACCTTTTGAATTCGAGGAACGTGTAACTAGCTTACTAAAAATTGTTTTTCTCATCTCATTGTGCACGAATTACAGTGAACATTACTAACAGTTCTCTGATGTATTTGATACTCCTGCCAGCAGAGAGCAGCACAAGGATGAAAATAGAAAACAACAAATTTTAACAATATTCTGTTCCTCTATTCGACAGAAAAGTTTTATGTTAGTTTTCAACATGTTATTTGGTATCTAAAAAGGGTTAAAATACAAAGCAGGTTGGAATGCAAAAAAAAAGTAAAAAAGAAACAAACAACAAAAAAATTGTAATAAAACCAATGTAGAGAACAAAAACAAATCATAAAAATAACAACATGGCGTTGTACAAAATGGCTGCATTTCCCAAATAAAAGCTTTGGTGTTCCACGACGAATGACATCAAACAAAACCGAAATAAACGCAACAAATATGAAGAAAAAAAATAAAGAAATAACCAACTGCACCTAAATGTAGTGCATGTTATGTAATATATGCTACAGCGCAGTGGATATATGTTGTAATTGGATGCACAGTAAAATGGAGTATAAAAACAAATATCGAAATACAGAAAGAAGACCGGAGCAAAGTTGAAAAATAAAGGAATATAGAAAATGAATGAACAGACTGTGGCATGCTTTCGTTTTCAGTACGACCTCCTCTCTTTTTTTCTTTTACATTCTTCGCTTTCTTTCTCTTTTTGTCTTCATCTATGACATACTTCACACACACACGCGGGTGCATGCATGCACGCACGCACAATCTCATACTGTTACATTGCTGTATACAATTACAACCAAAAATGCCTTATATGGGTGGACAGGTACGCTCGCAAATTAGGAAATCTGAGTGTTTGGTTAAGAAGTTCGCTTTGCAGCGAAGTAATTTCGAGTTCATACTCACTGTGTGGTACCTTGACTGTCTACTACTGTAGCATTGATCTAACCAATGCCTTGAGAGTAAATTTGGTAGGCGGAAACTGTGTGGAAGTCCATCGTGTATAGAGTAATCCCTCGACTATCGCGAGTGCTACGTCCCAAAACCCCACCGCAATAGGTGAAAATCCGCGAAGTAGAAACAGTACGCTACTGTATATGTTTCACAATTATTTTTATAATTTGTATATATTTATTTTATGATGAAATACAAAACACCACAGAAGAATTGACGTAAGCTTAAATAATAAACTCCGGTAGGTGAACCGCGATACGGCAAGGCATTACTGTGTGTGTGTGTGTATATATATATATATATATATATATATATAGGGGGTGGTGACTAGTGTTGGTTTGTGAGTGGATGAGTGTTTTTGTCAACCCACCGGTGTGGTTCTGTTAGAGTGTGTTTCTGTGTTCTTACATGTCTATACAACCGAAGGGACGATAGGTGTTGAAAACGAAACCAAATTACCAAGTGCAACTTTTGAAACAGCACATTTTCTAAGCATCAACTCTTCTACATTTTTTTAAAAGTAGAATCTAGCTGCAACTTGTAGGACTAAACATGGGATACTCTACGTGGTCTACAAATTTAGTTAGAAATAGCCGTCTAATAAACTCTAAAGCACAACCTAAGTGTAAAGCGTAATCTCCTGCAAAAATGCCTGTCCTTGATGCAATTGCTTGGCCGAAGCAAAGTGAAATAGCTGACCAATTGAATTGAGAAAGAGAGAGAGAGAAAGAGAGGGCGAAAGAGAGTGTATATTTGTATGCTATATTTGTTGTTGTGTATACATATATATATATATGCGTGTGTGTGTGGAAGTATATATGTGTATATATATATATATACAGTGTGTATACGTATATGTGTGTGTATGTATATATATGAATAAATGCATATAATGCGTATACATAGTGTAAATGTGTATTTGTGTGTATGTATGTGATGTACATTTATATACATACACATAATGCGCGCTTGTGTATATATATATAAATACATACATATACATATATATATATACACACACATATATAAATACATATATACACACACATATATATAAATACATATATACACACATATATATACACACACACACATATAAATACATATATACA
>NC_068999.1:40913819-40914734 GCF_001194135.2 Octopus bimaculoides | reverse complement strand
CGCGCGCGCGCGCATACAGATGCACACAAAATGTCTGAAACGCAATAAGAATAATTTCTTTATGTAAATGATTTTCATAAAAAAAAAGAAGAAAGAAACCTCAACGAATATGGAAAAATATTCAAATTCAGAATATTGTATCTGTGAAATATTTCTAATATTTTCTTTCTTTTTACTATTTTGCTTGTACCCGTCAGTTAATTTTAGAATCTGTTATCTTCTACTGTTTTCCTAGGAAAAACTATTTCGCAAAAGGTTTTGCTACGAAAAGAAATTGAAATTCAATATTAACTTTCATCTTTCAGTCGTGACAGCTCTCAGTTAATTCAGCGACTCGTTATTAAGATACTTTTTTTTCTCACTCATTCTTTTGGCATCTTCGATGGTCCATAATAGTTAGGTGTACTCATGTTCCTTCGTAAAAGTAAAGACAGTTTCATATATGATAATAATAATAGTTTCAGATTTCGACACAAGTCCAGTACTTTCGGGATAGGGATTATATCGATTACATCGACTCCAATGCTCAGCCAGTTTATCAATCCTGAAAGGTTGCGAAGCAAAGTCGGCTTCGATGGAATTTGATCCCAGAACGGACGAAATGTCGCTAACGATTTTGGCTGGCGTGCTAACGATTCTGCCAGCTGGTGTATATTATTTATGCATACAGAAGGAAGTGACTGCCTTCTTTTTATTTTGTCTAATAAATCCACATATAAAGAATTTCCCAACCCAGGGTTATGGCAGAGGACATTAGCACAAACTGCCGGTCATTCCAAACACGTCCCAAATTACCTGGTTTACAAGCGAAATTCTTGACTATATAAACATGTATGTATGTTCATATATCTACACATACATACACACCTATATAAGCTTGTTCTAATATATATATATATATATATATATTTCGTT
>NC_068999.1:40904748-40912066 GCF_001194135.2 Octopus bimaculoides | reverse complement strand
GGAGAAAAAAGCGTATGCGGACTGAATCGCCGCCAAAGTCCCCAAAAAGAAAGAAAAGGGGAAAGAAAAAAAAGATGATGGAAATGATAGCGAGGAACAGAACGTAACTAAGAAAGACGGAAATTATAGCGAGGAACAGAACGTAACTAAGATTGAAACCCAAGATACAAAGCTGGAAAAACAGTTGACAAGACACTAAATTGGTGGACTGTGTTGAGGGCACAGAAGGAAAAGGCGAAGGCAGAAGGAAGGATAATCGGAAAGGTAGATTTTAAAAATATTAGAACAATACTTTTCTACAATAAGGGTGTAGAAACGGAAAAAAAACGATAGCTAAGATAATTCGATCTATATTACCCCATGTTTTGTGTTGTCTGTCCTTTTAATGTCCCCCTTCTTTGTAAATGAGGCCTTTGTGCCTATAATAAAGAGAAATGGTGACTTCGTTGATGTCTGTGTGTCTTTTTTTACCCTGAAGAAGTGGTTATCACGAATTCGTGCTCTATTGTGATATACCCACGAAATGGCCATAGGTGTTCTGTGTTTGTGTTCCACCTATACTTGTAATCCACTGTAAATGATGTTTATGGTTTGACTTTACTGATGTTACCTGCGGAATGTTGTAATATGGATTTTACTTTGCCACACATTGGATGTTCTGTTGTTGCTTTGTCCCGTGCGCTTCGGTATTCCTGTTTATCAAATTGGATTTTACCTACTAAATTTGCTGTCATGAGGGAGGTAGTTGAACTTTCGTACTATTTATCTTGAACTTCTTTTGTTGGCTATTAGCCTCAGCGAATGAACTGTTGCGCTACGCCTCCCTATGTATTATTATTTTTCTCTATATTTTTTCTATATATATATACTTTTATTCTACTGTATTGGTACCAGTCTCTAATATTTTTAATCAATTTTTAATCGCTGTTTATTTATTTATTTATATTATTCTATTGTATTTTTAATCTATTTTTATTCTTATGTATAAAAATTTTGACCTCCCTTTACTAATTTGTTTTTTGTGGTCTATGTTGTACTTCTTATATGTGGTCATTGGTGGGCTACGGCTTTTCGAGTCGATGACCTAACGGTTTTATTCTGCAATTAACTTTATATATATATATATATATATATATATAAAAGATTCAACGTTAACTTGAAGTATTTCTCAATAAGTTTTTGTAAATTTCTTAGATAGTTTACGCAATCTTTACAAAATTGACAATAACTTCGAAGTTTCATCTTGTTCCACTTCGTTCTATTGTAACTGTTTGTCGAAGGCGAGCAAATCGATACTTCGTACTCACAATCATCTTTCTTTGTTCTTTAATAACTTTAGTAATAGAGTTCAATATACAGAAAGAAACAAATGTCTCTATCTCTCTATATATCATCGCTTTTACTATATTGCATTGAAAACATTAACACATTGAAGTCTCGAAATTCGAATTGATATAAAACTGATATATTCATAGAGAAAAAACCGAATACGTACTAGAAATAAGTTGCTAGGAAATCAAAAAATCTCCAAGCTTTTATGCACACACACACACACACACACGTGTATGCGTATACACGTGTGTGTGGAAATGATAACAAGTATTGTGAGATGAGTAAAGTTTGTCGTTATAGCCATAAATAAATAAAGTAACAATGGAAGGATAACGTTTTGTAAATATCGATAAAGGCGTTAAAATTTTATGATACGTTGAAGAACCAGAAAAAAGCAACCAAAGTTTTCCGTTTACGAGTGTATATTTGTCTATACATACGCACACATATATATATATATACATACTTACATGAATATCTATTCTATGCAAATACTTACACAAATATATATATTATGTACATACGCACATACATCCGTGTGTGTATGTGCGTGTATATATATATATATATATATATATATATATATATATACACACTGTTGTCACGTGTGGAACACGACTGTTACTACGCAAACCGGACGACTGCGTAACGCATGGAAGTTCGCTTTTATTTCAATATTGTAAACATTTTAAATAATAAAATGCGAAAACCAGACTAAGTTGGAATTTCATTGATTAATTTATTCTTCTATACACAATGATACAAACTCGGATATCTATCTATCTATACACACATCCATTCATACATCAGTGTATATATATATATATATATATATATATATATATATATATATATATATATATATATATACATATACATACACATACATATGAATTTTAGGTTAATTTAAATAAGCATGTGATATATTTTAATACCATCCTCAGTGGGGGATACCAAAGTGGATGTAAGCATGCTTTCAATCCTTTGAATATTTCCTAAGTAATTTGTTCAGACGTGAAATTTTGACTAAAAATTATCAGCATTATTATTGTTATTATCATCAATAATGATAATCCTTTCTACTAAAAGCATAATGCTATTTCGGGGACGTGGTTAAGTCGATTTCATCGTCCTGAATGAAACGAAAGTCAGAGTCGACTTCGGCAGTATTTGAACTCAGAATGTAAGGACGAACGTAACGCCGCTAACGATTCCAATAATAATAATAATAGATCAACTCAGACAATCGAATGAAAGTGATTTATTTTTATATACATTTACATAACGGTAGTGTGGAAGAAAACGAGAGAAGTAACATTAATATTTTACATCCTCACTTAGAAATTTATCTACGTAGATACACGTAATTCTTTTGTTACCATGATTACCGCCATTTTTATTCATGGTCTCTTAATTTGAACATTATATTTTCCTAATCAAATATATTATAAAGCCTGAGAGGTCTAACATACATTTTTTACTATATTATTGTTTTTATCATAGCTGTACTGTGAACGCATCCTCCTCAATGACATCCCCTAACGTTTCAATCCGGTTCATATAGACCCATCATTAATGGCATTCCATTCATAAACAACCCATAATTTTCTTGTGTATTAATAGTCTAGCTTAATTAAGTAACTTGTTATTTATTTAGAAATGGCTACGCATTATTTGTGGAATATTTGTCTGGTGTTTGAAACTAATGGAGTACCATCACAGTGTCGCATTTGTTTGACTAGACAGGACTGCGTTAGCATTTTGCGTTACATATTTTCCAGCAGCTCTATATCAGCTTTTCTAAGTATTTTGTATATTTTCTGCTCCATTCTCAGTAAATGTTTTCAAGAGCTCTTCGTGAAGATCTCAGCTCCATCGCTGCTTCCCTTTTCCCAGAACTGACAAGAAGTTGTTATGCTATAACTGAGATTTAACCCACGAAATGAACTCATTTGCTAAACTTGTATATATAACACCTGAAGAAAATCAGGTTCACTACCTCATATATATCCGTGTATGACATTTGAAGCATACATGCTGCTGAAACTATGTCGTTTTGGGCATTTAATTCTCTAATTTACGCACGCATGCGTGTGCATGCACACACACACACACACACACACACACACACACACACACACACACACACTAACGAGACCAAGTTGTTTCAAAAAATTTGCGCAAAATAGTTTAAAACATAAGGGTTTCTTCTAATTATATATTTCTGTGGCAATCTGAATTCCTAACTGAAATTTGATAAAAAAAAAATACTCCACCCCACACCCACTACACACAAAATACTGTTGTTTATTTTCCTTATTTCTTCATAGAATTTATTTCTTCCTTCACATCAATTGCATTCCTTTACTTTAAATTGTGCTAAAAAATATTGCATGCAAACCCATTTTTCATTAAGTTTAGCTATAATATTTATCTACCTTTTCTTTTATTTATGTCAAAACGAAAAACAGATAAAATAGAAAAAATGTAATTAGGTAATGCAGAATTTTCATTTTAAGTCTGACGACTTCCTTTAAAGAAAGTAATCAAACATGATATTGCAGCTTGCCAATGATACTTTAAGTTCTTCAGAAATTCTGATAAACAAAATTAGACGTTCCATATTTCACTAAACGAAAAATTGGAGAAAAGGGCGTCGGAATAATTTCTAGTGTACTCTCTTTCTTTCCCTATCTATCTCTCCCTCTCTCTGTGACCTCAGGCACTGATTGTTTTCTTCTATTCATTTATTCTACCTCCTTATCATTCACCACGTACTCCAAAACACTGATTTTCTCACGCCATTTCCCCTTCCTGGCCGACCATTTTCTCAACTCTCTCTCAATATCGATATTAACCTCATCCCTCCCTTAACCTCAAAAATTCCATGGTTTAATTCCCTCATAAACAAATGAGCAATAATGCTTTTTCCTTACCATTTTACAAAACACTATCGTCTGAGACTTTAAATAACCCCTTTATCTATGCAAAGGATTTTATTGGACGAACCCTCACATGAAATAACCGTTATAAAGGCCAAGACTATCATCAGTGAGTGTCTCTGTATTCCTAATACTACCTAAACGTAAAATATATTAAGAGATTAAGCAAAACAGAGTCAGCAAATAAAATCTCAAGGATTCTGAAACATTAGATTTAACAATGCAAAAAAAGTTTCTTCCCTCCTACCTCAAGAAAACAACGAGGTTTTAAGAACAGACAGGTTTTGAAATGTATCGCACCATAACATTGATGTGGAGAAATTATGGGGTCAATCAATTATCCCTCTAGTAACAGTGTGTTTTTGTGAGAAATATGTAGGAAATAGCCCCGACCGTTAAGCTGTAAAGTATTTATAACAGATAATAACGAATTGCCATTTTGGTTTATGTAGGATGACTTCCGGTAAGTTCTCCTGATGAAACAAATCTATAATGGCATTCAGATTTATATAAATCTAAGAAAATCCAAATCTTCCGGGCTTTTGCAGACTATCAGATATTTTCCTTCTTTGCACATTCATTATAAATGGTATTTATGTAATTATTTAGCCCAATTAACCAAATTAATAACAATTAGACGCAATTAGCAAGCCAGAGATCAATATTTACACAATTTGAAGGCTTTCCTTATTTTATAAATACGTTGAAATATCAATTATTGTTAGATATAATTATATTGTACTTTTTATCATTTAGATTATTATTTCTATTGATAGACTACTATTTTGCCGAAATTCATTCCAATGTCAGATGTTGGTGTTCTTCTCTGTCAGCAATACTTTCTTATGACTTCTACAGTAACCCTTATTTTTGGATATCACGATAGTTATTGCAGAAGATATTAGTTAAGCTTTATGGAAACACAATATTATACTCTATAACAGTGGTTCCCAAACATTTTAGGACTGCTACCCACTTGGCACTCTGGCCACTTTCCTAGCGTTTCTAGTGATTGACTCGTTTCTAGTGCTCATGGTTAAAAAGCTTATTACTAATTCTACTCTCAGAATTAGGTCTTGAACCAAGATAATTATCAGTATAATATCAATATTATTACTAGGTGTTATCTTAAAGGTACTATCACTTAATACTTCAAAAACTAGTTCAGGGAAATTATCATTGGAGTTTATCACACGATTTAAGCTAGCGGTTCTAATCATGTTTCTTAACTTTGAGTTGAGGTGCTGTCTAATTTTACATTTATTATGTTCTGCAATAATTTCATCGAAATTTCTGGTGGTTGAACAGGAAAAGTTTACTCTATGGCGATTAAATAATTGATCGTGTGCAACAATTTTTGAGAAATATTAGTACACACACACACACACACACACACACACACACTAGTCAGTTATCACTCAAACAAACATTTAGACATTGTATAATTACTTACTGGAGGCAATTTGTATTAGTTAATCAGTGCACTGTGAAAAACTATACAGTTCATTAGAGATCTGTATGGTTACTACTTACGCCACTATTTCTCATAGACATCGTCAAGTAGTAGAATATCTACTACCAACTCAGAATAGCAACAATAATAATGTATTCAATATTTCACTTATAGAATAGAAGGCGAGCTGGGGGAAATGGTTAGCGCCATTTCGTCCGTCTTTACGTTCTGAATTCAAATATCGTCGACTTTGCCTTTCATTCCTCGAAAAAATAAGTAGCAGTCTAGTGCTGGGGTCGATGTAATCGATTTACCCGCGCCCCCATCGAATTGCAGGCCTTGTACCAAAATTTGAACCAATGTTTCATTCACAGTTTACCGTTTTTTTTAAAAAAACTTGTTCTCACTAGGAAAAATATAATTAGGCTTGAGGAGACGAAAAAGATACCAGATTAGCATTTTTTTATCCTTTACTCGTTTCAGTCATTAGACTGCAGCCATTGTGGGGCACCGCCTTGAATTTTTAGTCGAACGAATCGAACAAGAGTACTTATTTGTTTTTAGCCTGGTACTTTTGTCAAACCACTAAGTTAGGGGGACGTAAACATACTAGCACTGGTTGTCAAGCATTAATGTGGGAGACAAACAGTCTAAATGACACACACACACACACACACACACACACACACACACACATATATATACGACGGGCTTTTTTCAGTTTCCGTCTACCGAATCCACTAATGAGTGTTTGGTCGCCCCGTCACAATAGTAGAAAATTCCAGACTGTGGGACTGAACCCGGAAGCATGTGTTTGTAGAGCAAGCTTCTTACCACACACCCAAAGAAGAAAAAGGGGAAAAAGGTGAAAATCGCACCAAAATTAGACGATATTGCGAAGTCTTTGGTTTACCTCCAGGAATTGAGGCAGCGAACCGTGGTCGAAACTTATTCTCTCGACTTAGAATTACAAACGACTACATCGACTTCTTTTAATAAGAACTCCGAACTTAAAGGGGTTTAACTGATTTATACTAATCTTTTAAGTGGCTCTGACCTCTCTGATTGCTATAATCAGCTGATCAGCCTGTCATGTAAGAGATCCCTCGTTGGCTCACAGAAACAGTGGCATCAAAACAGTCATTCCTCACTCAAATAGTAACCTAGTTCTGTTGGAAGACAGGACAGTTAGGGAAATATGGTACTACTGGAAGGTGCAATCACGGTTTTAATTCCTATGGCGGCAGATCATCTCAATAAGGCAGGAATTTGGTTTAAACAACGGCATCAACAACGACAAAAACAACAGCACAACAACAGTGTCTATATTCTCCTCCTCCATCCTTCTTCTTCTTCTTCTTCATCATAGAATCATGGTTAACAATTATGGTTCTGTGTTTTTATTTTTACCCTCCTGCCTATCATTGAATTAATGATACGTTTTCTTTTATATGATTATTGTACGACATTTTGGAATGTGGGTTGGCAACTTCGCTTCTGCTTTTGCTTTTCATAAACATCAAAGAGTAAAAAACCTACCTCCCCCTCTCTCTCTCTCTCTCTCTCTCTCTCTCTCTCTCTCTCACACACA
>NC_068999.1:40904347-40904738 GCF_001194135.2 Octopus bimaculoides | reverse complement strand
CTCTCTCTCTCTCTCTCTCTCTCTCTCACACACACACACACACACACACACACATTTTTTTCCCTCTGTGTGTTATCATTGTCTTTGCAATTATATCGAATTAGATTGGCGTCAGATAGAGTTCTGCAGCTTCTGATGCTTTGAGAATAATTTGGCATCCAATAAAATGGAATGTGTTACATAAATTGAGAAGTAATGTCTATTGCACAATCGGATTTTCCACTATTTATATTTCAATAATATATATATATATATATATATACACATCTATATATATTTATGTATAGCTATATATGTATATATATACATATATATACATATATATATACACATCTATATATATTTATGTATAGCTATATATGTATATATATACATATATATACATATATAT
>NC_068999.1:40900738-40903988 GCF_001194135.2 Octopus bimaculoides | reverse complement strand
ATACGTATGTGTAAGTGTATACAAATAGGCATAGCTTTATAAACATATAGATACACACATACTTACGTACACATACAAACATATATAAAGATCCATATATATGTATATATATATGTGTGTTTGTGTGTTTGTATGTATATATACAAGAGCGCACACACGCATATGTAAATGTCTATTAAATATATATGTATACCTAGTTCTATACACATATAAAGATGCACATGTTCACATCTATGTACGTATACATGCATACATACATACACACACACATACATACATACATACAGAGATGCATTCAAATACATACATACGCGTCCACACCTAATTACAATTCTCTCAATAACGTATAATATACAAGACTATACTTATTATTGGGACTATTGTAAATTTCCATTTCACATTGATCTGTAGCTGTTTCCTGGCTGGGAATGCCTGTCTTTGCTAGCCTCAAATTAAACTCAATTTTATGCGAAATATTTCACTATTCATTACTCACAATAAAATTGTTGCTCTACAAACCTATTGAATTCTCTTTTTCTATGAGATAAATGTACTTAGTACACACGCGCACACTAACACAGCATGCGGTGAATGTATAATGGAGATAGCTTTGTTCTTTTCTCTCCATTTTTCTCTTCTTAACTCCCCTTTCCGTAGAAAAGCGTATGCTGGAAACGTTAAAGACTTCCTTCTTTCCAAGGCGGCAATCCTAATACACCCATTTATTTTTTTACCTCGTCTTCCTGTTTCTTTTTTTATACATTTATTCTATATATACATATATATTTTCTCCGCCGTTTCAGTCATTTTGAAAGCTGTCATGCTGGAGCACAGCCGTAAAGGGTCTCAGTCGAAGAATTCGACCCCAGGAATTATTCTCTGCGTGCTTAGTACTTATTCTATCGGTTTCTTTTGCGAACCACCAGGTGACAGTGGACATAAACATACCAGCATTAGCTATCAAGCGATGTTGGGGGGACAAACATGGACGCTAAATGTTGTGGTCAGTCATAGAGTGACCATCGGTCTCGTACCTATAAAGCACTTAGTCTAGTCTGACGAGTCACCTATGCTGCTCAGCACTTTATAGGTGCGAAACCAATGGTTTCGACCGACCATAACGTTTAACTTCCTTATATATATATATATATATATATATATATATATATATATATATATATATATATATATGTATAATTTCGTCGTCAGGTGCGAGCGAGTATATCAGGGTAGTATGTACCATCATTTTGTTAATTGTTTTTTTGCTTGCGAGGGAACATAGACATCGCATCACCCCTCATAATCGAGGCCCACCATCATCAGTTCGCAACGCATTTTCATCTGAATAGATTGGACAATACAGCAAGAAATGCCTTAGTCAAGAGTACAAGACGCCGTCTGGGCCAGGACTCGAAGCCAAGAATTTATGATCGTTAGCCCGACACCCTAACCACTACGCCACGTACTTTTACATATTCATCTATAGTATTGATTAGTCTGGTCTTTTTTGACGATAAACAATAAACGATATATATATATATATATATGCATACATATGTATGGGTATGCATATATATTTTGCGCACTCAAGTTCTCATATTGCGAGAGAGAGGGAGGGAGAGAGGGGGACAGGATGAGGTGGCAGACGTGTATGCGTAATGTGTGTGTCTGAGTGTCAGGAGAGAGAGAGAGAGAGAGAGAGAATGAGTATAAAAGCGACTTAGGAAGTGATAACGCAGTAAGCGAATATTTTGTTGAGATGAGAGAAATATGTATACATTTATGGATTGCAGAGGAAAAAATATTTATCTGTATCTATATTCTGCAGTGAATCAACATAGACACAATCCCAGACAAAAATCACACACATTTATGTGTCCATACATTCGCTCATAGACTAGGAATTACAATGAAATGTGATCGAGCTAAACACATTACATTAAGAATATATTAGGTTAAATAAACGACGATCAAGAACAAACGTGGTAATTTGTTTAGTGTTGGTTCTGTTAGTAATGTTCAGTTTGTTTCAGATCTGAGACGCACTTCACACAGGCGCCAGATCAGTGAATTAGCCTACCTTAACACGATATGTCCAATTATACACTTCTCTTTATTTGAACACGTCACCCTTCACTGGTTTAGAAACAACCGATTGCGGTACGCCGCAGATTTTCTATGTAAGAGTATTTATATACAAATGTGTTTGTGTGTGTGTGTGTGTGTGAATATTGTAATATGTATTTTCATTTCCTCCAGGACCACGAATAGACATTAGAAAGAAGCGATAAGAATGGCAAAAGACTAGATTGTTTTTACTGCAAAGAAGCAGAAGGTGTGATCTCAGCGGAGAATACATACATACAGTATAACTGGGGAAAAGTGAAGAAATCCTATGGGATTATACTGCTGTTACTGCTCATAATAATCTTTTTTTTCCTACTGTAGGCACAAGGCCTAAAATTTGGTGGGAGGAGGAGTTAGTCGATGACAACGAAACCAATGCATAACTGGTACATGTTTCATAAACCTCCCTACAAATTGACATTGTTCCAGATGTTAGTCAGACGCTTTTGTAATTGTTCGTATGTCAATGTGGGCATATACTTCTGAGAATTTGGCAAGGCAGAAGTAAGTTGCTTGATGTATTTCTCAAGCAAGGCGCGTTTGCATTTGTGTCACACAACCGTCATACCGGTACTTCTGAAAATTAGCTCATGCCGAAGATTTCCTCTGTCATTAGCATCTTACTAAAGTTCAGGTTATTCAATTAGTTCTCGTAAGGTAAAATATTTTTTTCTAGATTTTTCTATTTTTCTAATTTTGGGGTTCTTCAATCTCCCGATAATATCTCTAAAGGCGTCATCACAATCATTTCATTGGAAGTCATGTAAACAAATATTCGTTTTTCAAATAGCTTGAGGCTAAATAGTTAAAACGTGATGTCTATTTCTTTATATACGTAGTAAATGTAACAAGTCGTTTCACAACCCTATAAAACATGGTTTCACAAATCCGACACACACACACTCCACACACATATATATATATCTGATGTTAGTGAGCCTGTATATAAGTATGTCTGCGTTTTGTGGTTGATTGAACAATCGGAGTAAACAGTATTTATTTTGCTCCAAGAATATGTACGCCTGTATGCGATGAATGTGTGCGCATTTGTGTGATTTTATCAGTACGTACGCGATATATATAAGTGTGTGTGTGTGTGTGTGTGTGTGTGTGTGTGTGTGTG
>NC_068999.1:40892887-40897887 GCF_001194135.2 Octopus bimaculoides | reverse complement strand
CGTAAATTGGGTGACGCATTTTTGTTGTCTCACATTTCTTTCTTTCATTATTTGAACGGTTGATTGTCTGGGTTTGGTATCATATTAATTAAGCTTGTGTGTGTATACTCATATACAATAATGTATGTATGTACGTGTATATATAAGTATATATCTATATATATATACTTACTGATGTGTGTATGTATACATGGTTGTAAGTACTGTATGCACATATTTTTATATATATATATATATATATATATATGCACATATATTTGTGTGCATATATATATACATATATGACCTATATGCGTGTGTGTGTATAGTGAGTATATATGTGTGCGTCTATGCACGTGTATACATGCGTAGGTGTGTATGTGTGCCTGTCTATTCACCATATGTCTCAACATTACGTTTTCAAATGTATTGGAATTCCCCCCACCACCACCACCCTCAAAAAAAGGGAAAAAAATGTAACTGAAAACCAAAACAATTATTTATGCATTAGTAGGCATGGCTGTGTGCACAATATCTTCGCTGTGCAGCTGCGAAAGTTCGAGTTCAATCCCATGTCTTTTACTATATAGCTCCGTGCTAGAAGTTATATGTGCGTGTCTGTGAGCGTGTGTATAAGATATGTGTATAATATATATTTATATATATGTATGTGTGTGTGTATGTGTGTGTATTTATACAGATATATGTCATGTGTATTGGTTCGTGTGTGTATATATAACAATACTCCTTGAAGACCGGTGTCGTTTTGTTATCGGGAGCAAGTACCTCCGATAGTGTCAGGCTTAAGAAAAAGGAAGTACTGGGGTCGATTCCATGAACTTAACCATTCAAGACGGTGCACCACCATGGCCGCTGTCCAGTTACTGAATAAAGTAAAATAAATATACTTATATATGTATATTTATATAAGTTGAAATAAGTATATTTATACATGAATATATAATTTTAACGATACACACTTAGTTTTCGTTGTATGCGAGTTGGTGACACTGAGAATGTGGTCATTTCAACAGACGAATATCTACATACGCACACAAAGGAAAACAAACTACTATATGTTTAATCACATGGAGAAATAGAAACAATCACGAATAGGATCATTTACAACCTCACAGAGAATCAGACACATTGGAAAACACACATAAGGACTTATGAATACACAGAAAAACACACTTGTATATATTGACTAACAGTTCTACACATCTAAATTGAAACAAGCACACGCATACACACACACACACACACACACACACACATATATATATATATATATATATATATACATACACACGCACGTAGAGAAGCCTTAGAGGATGCCCTGTTGTAAATAAGCATCTCAATAACTTCTACTTGGTTGCTTTAAGGTTTAGACTGAATAACAGCTTGACATACAGTTGTTCATTGACGGTGAGAATTCCGGATGGCAGCCATTTTTAAACTCTCAAAGGACCCTGGCAAACACTTCCAATTAGATGTGCTGTATTGAAAGAACAGATCAATCAATGATACAAATAAATAGAGATGTGATCCGTGCCAACCGATCAAATTAAACGACGTATTTCTCCTTATTTCAATGGTTTAGATAGGTAGCCATCTTCGTGTGCATGTGCAGGTATGTATGTGTACATGTATCTCTCTCTCTCTTTCTATCTCTCTCTTTCTCTCTCTCTCTCTCTCTATGCTCTTCTCTTTCTCTCAATGCTTGTGTGTGTGTATATGTATGATTCAACTCCGCGGTAGTATGGGATGCTAACAATGTAAGTCGCATAAACCCCGTGGGCTTTCCATTTTTACTAGGAAATGTTCTGATCTGTCTAATTAGACCCGACATTCCTCGGCCATCAACTTGTTGCCGAATTCAAAAGAACAACCGACATCTTGTATGTTTTCTTTGTTTAAGCCATATTCACTTGATTCGGCTTTGAAATGTTTTGTGCGTTAACACACACATACATATACGTATACTTACAAACACAGAAAAGAGTGTGACGTGTTTCTAGTGTTATCTGTCTTGTAAAACTGAGTGTGTATACATTATGCATCTTGACAGTCTTACAGAATTAACGCTAATATAAACTGGTTAGAGTGTCTATCGATCACTTTATCTTTCTACCTATGTATTCTTATATATGCGTCAAATTATACATAAATATATATCTTTATATATGTTAGTAAGGATACAATTATGCGTCCAACTATATTGAATTTATACAAAGGATAAATATACTGATTTAAGTGTCTGTCTATAAGTTTGATGAGCATGAAATATTTGGAGTGATTTTTCCAAATTTCTGTTCACTGAAAGCATAAATAAAACAAATTGCCACCACGTGATTTCAGCTTCCGTCCTATTGCGGGGCGACATTGCCTATTGCCTTCTACTATAACCCCAGGTAATCAATGACTTGTGAATGTATTTGGAAGATAGAAACAGTTTGGGAGCTCGCCACACATACACACACACATATGCATGCGTGTATGAGCTTTAAGATTGGTGTTGGTTTACGTCGTGTAACATAGCGGTTCGTTAAAAGAAACGGACAGAATTAGTACTGAACTTAAGAAAAAGTGCTGTGTCGAATTGCTTCGCTAAAACCCTTCAGTGCAGTGCCCCAGCATGGCTGCAGCCCAGTGTGGTAGCCGTATATAGGAAATACGTATCTATGCGTACTATTTCTGTATAAGTGCAAAAGTATCGTCTTGGAGTATGCTTCTGTGTTTCTACGAGGGTTGATCAATAAGAATCCGGACCGTTGCCATAGTAACGAAGCTAAAGCACGCAGAGTGAAGCCACATGATCTTGACCTCTGCTGTGCATACGCACTAAGTTTTAATGTTCTAGCGCACTTCTGCTGTTTGCAGCAGTGCTTGGAAGGAACGTGTGTAGCGTGTGATCGTCGCATTGACCATGACAGGGGATGTTGTCATGGTGATACCTGCTCAGAGGCTTACGCAAAGTTGCAGAAATTGTACAGAGAGGAGCCGCACACATGTGTACGAGTGGTCTCGACGTTCCTGAGATGGCCGAAAAAAATGTCAATATTGACAGCCAGCAGACTGAGAAAAACATCGCAGATGTACGTGCAGCTGTTAGGGGAAATCATTGAATTACCATGCGTGAGTTATCGAGGATGTGGAGATTAGTTACGGTTCAGTTCAGTCCATTATCACTGAAGATTTGGGTATGAGACGCGTGTCTGCCAAGTTCGTTCAAAAACTGCTTTCAGCTGACCAAAATGACGCTCGGATTTCAGTTGCACAAGACATCCTTGATTGTGTCGAGAACGAGGAAAAGATTTTGAAAATGTTGCGTAGGCATATGAATCGGTATCGCGAAGCATTTGGCAAAATTTGATGCAGATTCTCTGCTCAACTATATTTGTCATTGTCAATGTAACGATCACACGCTACACACCTTCCTCCCAAGCACTGCTCTAAACAGAGAAGGTCAGCTAGATCGTTAAAACTCGCATCCCTGTTCAACGTTAATCGGTGCGAAGCGGCTTTACTTTGCGTGCTTTAGCTTCATTAGTATGGCAACAGTCCGGATACTTATTGATCAGGCCACGTTTGTATATAAACAGTGGTTATCTATGTATGTATAATGTTGAACCTCGAAATAACTCTGAGTAAATGCTGACTGGCGTTAAAAACTAATTGGGCTCTTCATTCATCTCATGATTAAATATAACACCGAGCAATATCAATTTTCCATTTGCTTGGAACTGATGTACATTTTATGGTATTTGGATGTATGTAAACGTACGTCAACAAATCTGATATATTTTTCTCTATCTTTCTCCGTAATTTCCAATACATTTAATTAAGATAAGTATATTCAAAGTCATTATTGACGTGTTGGGTGCAACAGAAATAATAATTGCATTTTATTGCCTTGTGGTCTCCCGGAGCTCTTTCACAAATTCATAATATTTATAACGCTACTATGATTGTGGCGTTATTTAGGCAAACTTTATGTACATAAACACCAGTTCATAAACACCAGTTCAGGCATTTCTATTGCTCTTGTCAAACGCCCAATACTAGCGACCATACGACACTTAATTTCACATTTTATAAGCGACATCTATAATTTTAAACAACTGTTGTTTTGTAAGAAATGACGCCATGTGTGCGTGTGTGTGTGATGTGTGTGTGTATGTGTGTGTGTGTGCGTGCGTGCGCGGATATAACGTCAATATTTTTGAATTTGTTACATGAAAGATTGATCTTATTGTAGAGAGATTCAAGAAGGAATACGGGCAGTTACAATAAAATTATGCGAACTTCTGTTCGATGTGGAAAAATAAAAGTAGGGAGATAGGTGGACGACGAAAGCATGAGTACGAAATAAACTGGAGATTATACTATTCATTAAAGGAAGGTAAAATGAAATATTAAGATATGTTGGAGATGAGAATATGTCAGAAGTTTATTTCGAGTTTCATGTTTCCGTATTTTCAGGAGCCATATACAAACTAATATTTTCTGAAGATGTCTGGTGCGCCCCCCCCCCCCTCCACGCACTCACGATATACATATATAACATTCAGGTAGTTAAGTCTTTACTTCACCTTTAAAAAGACAAATCAAACCATACAAGAAAAAATTTACGATAATCATTCAAAACTTAAAACCAACGATGCATAACTTTCTACTTACTTAAATAATGTAGTTACACACAAACACACACATACACACACACACGTTTGCTTTTTAAAGCGCGAAAACTCAGTAAATCAGACTATATATTTTATTCAGTATTCTGTAGTAATAAACTGAAGACTTATATATATATATATATATATATATATATATATATGTGTGTGCGTGTGTGTGTGTGTCTGTGCGTGTGTGTATACATATGTGTATATAAATTACCAGCCACATATTTTGTGTGCATGTGTGCATTTCGGTTTTAACACTGTATGTTCCTAAGTACTTAAACACATTTGATGGTATAAAATTCTTTAAAATCACCAACAGTTATTGGCTAACAC
>NC_068999.1:40889555-40892746 GCF_001194135.2 Octopus bimaculoides | reverse complement strand
TTTGTAGTTTCTTTTTGTTTTTTGCTATATTCACAGCTAATCCAAGTTGCTATAATATCAACCATTGGTGTAAACCAATAGAAACGAAAAATATAAAAATAAGAGAGAAAGAAAAAATACGCACAAAATATCAAAAAAGAAAAAAAAAGACGCAACTATTCTGTAAAGGGCTGAATAATAATAATAATAATAATAATAATAATAATAATAATAATTATAAAAAGCAAGCATAATGTAATTGCTATTGGTCTTTTTCATCGTTTATTTATTAGCTGTCATCACCAGTTACTGGAAACGTTCACACGATTTTTTTCTCTCGCTTGAGGTCACGCAGACTGAAGTACATTTTTAAAGAACCGATTAGGTAATCGTTCCAACATTTCATCACATATGATGTTGCAACGAAACTAGCAAAACAAAAAAGTAATATTGAAATGGGAAAGCAAGCGTGAGTGAGTCGATTCGGTAAAACAGGAATTTAGAAGCTTTCGTACGTGAACACTTTTGCTCTATATCACTTCGTTACTAAACTGACAATCGGAGTTCAAATTCAGCAGAAATCTTGATACGAATACCGTTTTTATCTCTTCATCACAGTCTTATAGATATATATATATTTATATTCTTTTATTTGTTTTGTTTCAGTCATTTGAGTGCGGTCATGATGGAGCACCGCCTTTAGCCAAATGAATCGACCCTGCAGGACATAGTCTTTGTAGCCAAGTACTTATTCTGTTCGGTCTCTTTTGCCGAACCGCTAATTTACGAGGACGTAAACACATCAACATTGGTTGTCAAGCGATGGTGAGGGAACAGGCACACACACACACACATACACATACAAACATGCATACACATATATATTTACGACGGCCTTCTTTCAGTTTCCGTCTACCAAATACACTCACGATGCTTTGGTCGGACTGAAACTATGGTAGAAGACATTCTATCATTACTTGTCAACGAGTGTTGGTGTATTTACGTCCCTTCAACCTAGCCATTCGACAAAGGAGGGTGACAGAGTAAGTGTTAGTATAAGAAAATAAAAGTACTGGGTTCGATCTATACGACTAAGGATTTTCCAAGGCAGTGCCCCAGGATGGCTGCAACCTAAAGAGTGAAACGAGTAAAAGATAAAAAGATGTTTACATACATATATTTATATATATATATATATATATACGTGTGTGTGTGTGTGTGTGTGTGTGTGTGTGTGTGTGTATGCGAGCTCGGATGGACTTATCGCTAGGTTCACAGACAAAAGGGATATCTGTGAGGTTGTCAATTACTTTACATGAGGTCGAGAAAAGCCATTCTGAAGAACATCACACCATGGAAATTTACTTAAATAATACGAGCCAAGATAGAAAGGGGGGGGGGTGCAATCAAGTAAAAAATAATTGGAAGCGCTTTGTAACCAGCGATGTGTAACCACATACGATAATCTGGTCAATATAGGTGATTATACATTATATTACAAAGTTCTACATGCATCAATGAATTCTAAACAATAGCTGAAATTTAATCAAAAACTCTCCGTCTCAACCTACCATACAATCTAATTATTATTCAGTAGAACTCAGCTAACCATAGCAAATTTTAGTAGAGCAGTAACTATATGAAACCGAAATGAACTCAAATGTACCACTGTCTGAAACAATGTACCGCTGGCCGAAACTTCAAAGTCACTTTCAATGCTATTTTTTTTAAGGACTTATATATGTATATATATATATATATATATATATATATATATACGAGGGGAAGCTGAAAAGTTATTGGCATTGGCTTTAAGAGTGTTGGGAAAGGCCTGGTCGGAGGCCTAATTTTCCGACTTCTTTTACCCAACGCCAGGAACCTCACGACATCTCCTCGCGTGCGCGTCTCAATAGCATCTTCCTACCTACGCTCTTTTATACGCAAGTGGGACATGGGATATAACGAAAAGCATAGAGTATCGACTGCCTACAACGCAACAGGTCAAAGAAATATCCGTGCGAGGAAAAGCATTACAAGAGCATATTTGAAATGAAAAAAAAAAAAAAATCGAGAGCGGAGTGAACCATGTGATTGCTGGGTAGCATAAGGACAAGTTTTGTTGGACCGGACATGTTGCAAGGTTCACAGATAAGAGGTGAACGCGTGCACTTACCGAATGTGACCGAAGAGATCGGAAAAGACGAATTAGTGGGCCTCCACGATAGAAACAATTGACTCAATGCAAACAGAATTTGAAACGCATTGTGACTAGCGGCATATATATATATTCTTGGGTTGCATCAGTTATATATTTGTGACGTTAAATCAGTGTTTATATTAATTTATATCATTATTTTTCATGTACATTTGAACCACGATTCCTGCTAAGAATTTTCATCCTAAAACCCAGTATACGCAGCTAAAAATTATACATGCAAACAGATACGGGTATAGACAAATACACATAGCTGCACTTTGTGCTTCGTTAAAACTGAAAAAGGCATGTTCCTACACATGTGTGTGTATATATATATATATATATATATATATATATATACACATGCATTACACACACATGAACATCTAGACATGCGCAATTGCATGTTTACGTAGATATATATCTGCAATAGTCAATGAACAAATGAGAATTATTTCAATTATACTTGAATCACGAAAAATTGAGAAAAGATTTAGTCTGTTGGGTTTCTAATGTATCCTATAGAACATATTATTTTCACGTTTGTGTTCGCTTAGTTCTGATATAAAAATCTATATTAATATATAAATTATTGAATATATATATATATATATATCAGGGCCCTGTAAGTGTGTATATAGAAGAGGGATGCGTATATGTGTATTTTATGTATTCTTTGATATCAAAGAGCGGATATATTGTTCCCATCCGACTACGGATCCTGGCAAATTATGTATTCCCTCCAACTCCAACCTGCACTCACAACTACCGAATCAAAGACATAAAAAAGAAAACCCAAATAAACAATAAATCACCCTCAACGAACAACAATAGTTAAATACACACACACACACACACACACATACATAAATGCATATATATATATATATATATATATAAATAAACATATATATATATATCAATATAAATATATATACATGCATATATATATATATATATATATATATATTTTTATATGCTACTTGTTTTTGAACATTATTTCTATTATGTTAAA
>NC_068999.1:40888782-40889329 GCF_001194135.2 Octopus bimaculoides | reverse complement strand
ATATTTTCCTACTTTATTATTTATTTATTGTATTAAAATTTTTCAGCTCTTTGTATTATATTTTAAATCATATTTACTAATGTTTAAATGTATTTTGTAAAAAAAAAAAAACAAAAAAAAAAATTGACTTTCCAGTTTGTTGTTGTTTTCGTGTGCGTTTTTGAAAATCCTTTCTGAAAATAAAATAAAGTTATGTTTTGTAATTGTTATTCTTTCAACTTGACATCTTTCATCCTTTTGTAGTGCACCATCAAATTAAATCCTCAGTCATCAACATCATCATCATCATAACGTGTTTATCATCATAATGATGATTATAATTATAACCGTGAAACTATCGCCATCATCATTTTACTCATCATAGTTATCATCGACATTATTCTCGTCAGTGTTGTATTCGATATGGTTTCTTTTCTTTTCATCTCTCAGTATCGTCGTCTTTAACGTTTTCACTTTCATCCTCAACGTTTTTATCAACATTATCACCATAACATATATATATATATATATATATATATATATAGGGAGAGAGAGAGAGAGAGAGAAC
>NC_068999.1:40879443-40888772 GCF_001194135.2 Octopus bimaculoides | reverse complement strand
GAGAGAGAGACAAAGAAAGAGAGAGAGAGAGAGAGAGAGAGAGAGAGAGAAACAGTGAGGTTGGGAAAAAGAAAAGTTTCGGTGCGAGAAGAATGCAGTAATTTGGGGAAATATAGGAAGCGGGAGAGAAGAAATTCAAGGGATATGGTTCCAAAGCGAGTTTCCTAACCAAACAGTCAATATTTGTTAGAAATAAGAGACGAATTCCGTGGGAAAACAATGAACAATATAAATGTTAATGTACAAATCGAAAGAATGGTCATAGTAAGGAAATTATGGTTCATAGCTTTGTTCAATCAGCTTTGGCGCAGAATTACTCTGCGAGAAAATCACATTTAGAAATAAATTTCTATGTGTTTTCATTCGTTGAATTATTAGTAAGTGTCTTTGAGTGTTAAGCGGAAAACGATCTTAAATAGGGAACACAATCGAAGACCAAACCTGAGATATAATTAAAGTCTGTTAGTTTTACGCTCGGGAAGTGAGAAAGTCTTTTGCCTTTCGAGCCTACGTTTTTTCGACAGAAAGGAACACAGAAATAAACAAGGAGAGAAAATAAAAAAGGTTTAGTGGACTTGCTGAAGAACACAGAACGGTGCCTGATTCTGTAAGCAAACTCACGACTTCATGTTTCTGAAATAAACATCCTAACCACTAAGCCTTGAAAACGAATATTCCACAAATTTATAGTATGTATTATTTAAACGTACTCAATAAATAGGAGAAACATTTTAATATTACCCTGAAGTTTAAATAACGATATGCTTAGAGGAGATACACATATAATTAATAGAGTTATATATATATATATATATATATATATATATATATTGATTTCAAATATTGACAGAAGGCGATATATAGATTCGGTAAGGGTGAGAAAAAATATTCGAATTAATCGATCACAGTATCTATCTGCTTGCTTACTTTATCGATTGCTGAAGATGAAAAACAGAAATCACCAACAGCAAATACATTGATATTTATAATAAGATACGGTTTATCGGGATACAAGGTAAAATATTGATTTATTTTGTGTGTGTGTGTGTGTGTGTGTGTGTGTGCGTGAGAACAAAGCCTTAAATGTTGCTCATGTTGCTGGTTAGTTCAATGTTCCACTCGTGACCATTCAGCCTTAATTATTACTCGTCTTGATTAATTTTGATCGAAGTAAAGATGTGAGTGGAATATCAAATGAACGTCCATTCATTTGCTGTTTCTATCTGATCGAATGACATCGCTGTAATAGTTGTTTGGCACCAGATTGGTCCGGATCGAACAAATTCAAAATCAAAGGACTTCCAGCCGTGACAAACACGTGTCTGATGCAGTGAATAAATAGCCAAACACAGGACCACGTTATATAATGTGCCCATTTCTAAGAACGAGTGTGATTAGAAGGGTTTTCAAAGATGGGTTATCAAGGACTACATTACTTCCTGTGTCATACCTGTTTGAAATAAGATTTGACTCCTCTTTCTCTCGGATCGATTAACATCGTAGACCCTATCATGGAGTTTTCAAACATGCTGTAACCATTGATTGCTTAATCCAGGGTGTTTGATCTCCCACTAATTACAGTTTGTCATCTTCAAAGAAGATTTGCTTCCTATTTCTAACAGTTTGGCCAACATACAGTTTTCATCTCTCCACTCCCCCTCTCTCCCTCCCCATCTCTCTCGTTGGCTCAAGGCATAATCATTAAAAGCAAATGGTATAATTCAATCGACCTCTGTATATTACTGGTATTGATATATTGTTATTTGTACCGCTATACCTAAACGAAACCTGATATATATTGTATTTAATAACGTGGAATATATAAATACTAGTTAAGATACAGGTGTTGATTGTATTATATCTTTACCTGTTAATAATTATATATGTATATTTGTGTGTATGTGAACGTGCGTGTTATGCTAAACGTATACTTACTATATCACATATATTTAATACAGCATATATAAATATAAGAATTTATCAAGTAGCTAGCATATATATATAGCATTGAAATGAGTATTAGGTTGAAGTTTAATCTTTTAGCATTAAGGTGTCTTCATATTTCCTCAATAGAATTTTATGTTTAGTTCGCAACAAAAGCTTCCGTATATCCAACATTTAAATATCACATCTAAACCTTCCCAGTCTCTTCATCAAGAATGAAGTGATGGCAACAATGCCGGTATTGTTCGTGCGTTTTACTGCATGTCACAAAGTCCCATAGGAAATACTTTTACCATTGATCGAAATATCATCGCCATATTAAAAAAATATACATCGTGTAAGTCCCGATAGATTTCATGATTTATTTTGTATCGATTTATTGGCTCCTATGTTGTTATAAGTACAGTTTCTATAGTTATTGTTATATAGAATACCACAAGTAATGAGAAGCCTAACAAAAGCCGAATGCAGAGTCATTCTCACAATAGAATCCCATAAATAATGTGAAAATAACTAAGCGTGCTATACTTAAGCTTGAAACATTAATGGACTAAAGTATTAGGGTAAAGTATTGTTCCAAACTCAATATAAAAGACTAATAAGCCAATATGAAAAGCCCTCCACAAAAAAAGATTAAATGTTCAACATAGCCATGTGTTTAATGTAACGGGTTTGAAGTAAAAGTAGATTTTATTTACTTATCCAGAGGTAGTGTTACATAATACTGCGGTGATGTGTTATATAACATTACTTGTATAAATACATATAGCTGAGTGTATATGTATACATATCTATACACATTTGTGAAGAATAGACGAAAAGAGCAAAAGTATTTTATGTAGATTATATAATTTAGAGTTAATCAATGGCTGAATCATTTCATTCTTATTGGGTTTCTGTATAAATCACTCTCTTCGTGTGTTTGAAAATACACATACATGTGTGTGTGTGTGTGTGAGTGTCCATTGAAGTGTCTTAAAACAAAAATGCTATGTTGTTAGTGACACCTCGAATTCTGCAAATGAGTTACACTTGAAAGAAACTCAGACATACACGTCTCTCTCTCGCACTGTGTGTGCGTGTGTGTGTTTCCAGAGACTTGTTAGATTAGCTTCGTGGTTGTGTATCGTTGAAGCAACTGCTGAATGAAGATTCCTAGATAGAGTTAATGTGTGTAAATGCGTCTGTAAACACAAACCTCTAGTATTGACATCGAAAGCATACGAAAATCTTTATATACTCTACACTGTATATACAGTCCCTTTTTTTTCCATTCCTGTCCATTACAAACAACACACATACAAATATTCATGTAGCTTATATAATTTACAGGTTTTGAAGTTCACCTCCAATACAATTTACAATGCCCTGTACTATCGTATAGTGTAAAGAAATTTTGATTCTTATTATACATAAATATACATACATGTACGTGTGTGTGTCCGTGCGGGCGCGTGTGTGCGCATATATATATATATATATATTTATGTGTGTGTGTGCGTGTGTGTTTGTGTGGTGTGTGTGTACACAGGAGAGAGACAGAGGTGTTTTATAAGTCAAAGCTGGAGACCCAGGGTTCAAGATTATTCCTGCTTGTAGGAATTCGCTATTTCTGACCCAATATTTGCATAGAACTTCAAATAGCAAAAGAGGCTAGCACGAATTTTATATTGAATAGGAACACCTTCCCGTTTTAACTTAGTTTATACACATACGAAGCTTCTGTGTTTATGTTTTATATCCCTATGCTTATGTGTATATAATAATATAATTGTATTTATACACATATGTATAGACCAATTTGTATATGTATATACTTTTGTTTTCCATATATATGTATGTGTATATAGTTACCTACGAGTACATGTTTGCATATCAATATTCACATGTGTATTTGTGAGTATACATACAAGCAGATACACTTGTATATCGATAAACATTTACATATAGTGAGTGTGTATGTTTGTGCAATTGAATATATATATATATCTATATGGAGGGATGGCTGGTTGGATGTATATATGCGCACGTGCATATATTTTTCTACAGAGATAGATGGTGCGCGTGGCATCGTTTCAGATAGCCGAGCACAGACATTCAAGATATATAAGCATAAAATAACACGGATTTCACACAAAACCACTGAAGACAGCCCTAAATATATTCGCCTGATAGACACACACACACTGAAATATACGCACGTGATTTATATAGGTTATCACAATACATTTATGAACAATGATAAAGGCGTACAGTACCGAGACAATCTTTAAAGCCATATATGTGCCTATACTTATGTGCGTTTATGTATTTATGCCTGCAGAGCTGTAACAGGCCACAAGTACTATAAACGATGATAGCCACAGTTGAATTATACGTTGTTTGAAATGAAAATCACAACAAATAAACTCTGAAACTGCGTGAAGTAGTATGTATATATATATATATGTATATATATATATATATATATATATATATAGGTTGCCAAACAATTTCTAAGGCGGCATATACAGAGATGATAAATTAGCGCTGCAGGTTCTGCTGTTTTACGGATAAGGCGTGGTGCTATCTTATAACTATTATCGTTATGAACAGTGAATTGAACATCTTTTAATATTTGTTTGTTTCTTTGTGTGTGTGTGTGTGTGTCCCTCTCATATATACATATACGCACACACAGACACAGACCACATACACAGACAGACACACACACACACACACACACACACACACACACACACACACACATATATATACATAAGGTTTGAGCGTATATTTATACGGGAAATATCTACTACATCATCTTTATTTTGCATTTACTCTTAATTTTATTTGTACAATTGTAAACCTGTGTGTGTGTGTGTGTGTGTAATAATGATTTAAAATATTATGGGTTTGCTTCACGTGCAACTATCTAGTCTATTGCTCCCGTTATTATATATTTTGTCATTCCTATCTTTTATATTCTTTCAGTAGAGCATACTAAAACTTTATTATTAACCTTCAGGGACAGTTATTTAGTCACGATAATATATACAGCGACTAATATGTTCTTTTCCTGTTCTATACAGATTTATGTAGCGACAGTTCAGGATGTCAAGAACTGCTATATATTTTGTGAATACACGCACAGACTGTCTGTAGTTCAACTGCAGATGATATGAGGAATAATCAATGAAACTAATAAACGCATCACGAAGTGTCTTCCGGTATTGCATTGTAAAATGGTCTCAAAATAAAATGTGCCAGAGTATCACTAGGCAGCATTCGAAAAAGTCTCTACAAGATACCTCGACGAGGTAGAATTGGCAGCCAGCTCTCGCTCATATGCATGTATATATGTACGTATAAACACGAACCAACGAGAATCAATTCTACGTGGAGGGTAGATATGGCAGTACAGCCGAACCTCCCCCAAATAACATTCTCTCTGCCTTTCTCTCTCTCTCTCTCTCTCTCTCTCTCTCACACACACACACACACACACCTATATTAGGCTACTTACCAACCAGACTATATAGAACAACTTTCTAATTCGATCCTGTTCTAGTGTTTTGTGTGTGTATATATTTCATTTAATCGACATAAGGTACAAATGACTCACGAGTCCAGACTTTCATTTGCACTTATCAAGCATGCTTAAGTGCCAATGCACTAAAACCATTAAACACACACACACACACTCATGCATATGTATGTTTGGATATATCTATACACTAACCGGGAAGATATATTCCTTCTATTTAAAGTGAATGAAACCAGCAGGCAAATCACTGTATAATCAAACGTAAGTGTTCTCTTTTAGCCTGATACTGTTTCCGGATATTGTCTGGAATGCCTTCCAGTGCATGTATATAGGAATAAAGTATATTCTGTCATATCATTCAACAGATTTACTTGACCGCTACTCACATAACGAACGTTTGTTACAGATACATACATTCATTTCACACACGTGAATACACGAATATCCTATTTTATGTTGTATACAGTACTTTTATTACTTGTTTATAAACCCAAACGGTGTTTTGCATGTCTATACGTATTTGCTTACACCCCATCTCTCTCTCTCTCTCTCTCTCTCTCTCTCACACATGTCCAAAATGGTTTCGAATATCTAACATAGTATGTATGTAGAAGTGCTTAGTGCTGCTGCACAATCAGGAATATTTATGCTTCTCTATCTACAACTAATCTAATATATTTAGAAAAGATGTAACATATTATTGTACTTGTTGAATTTGGTTTGATAATATATAAAATGTGATAGTTACTAGCAATACACCAAAGCAATAAATATTTTCCTTTTCCGACCCATTCTACATTATTCGCTGAGATTGTTATAGCTCTACACCCATGCCATACGCACAAATTGATTTATTTGCACGTCTACACTATTACATATAAATATTGTGTTTATGTTCGTTATATAACATGTGAAAGTGTGTGCAAAGATAAATTATATGAATTTCGTATGTAGGCATTATGTATTATAAATGTTTTATCTTTATACACACCTGTATATAGAACTTAATATATGTGTGAGAATGTATGGGTTTGTATTATTATAAATTTACGGACGGGTTGTGTAGATCTTTCAATTTCACATTGGTTCCTCGCAATTCTATCAAAGAAGTTTCAATCACATTTCAAAATGGCGTTTGTGTCGTAACATTTAACATGAAGTGTTTTAATGGTGATATTCATAGAGAAAAATATACTGAGAACGAAGATATTGTGTTTGTAGAAATATCAGGAAATCATAAATTGAAATAAATTGTCAGTCTATTAGATTCACTCTATTTTGTTGATTCAGTATAGAATACGAAAATAGATTGTTACATTATTTCTCCAAGATTTTAAAAGTTTCTTCTGCTATGTGTTCTTGCTTGTCATTGAATTATTGATACATCAATGGCAGGCGGCATATGATTGGTGTTGGTGATTATTGAGATGTTATTGCTAACTTTCATTCAATTTGTTTTTCTGAATCATCAGCAGCCAAAAAGAGATGGTGGTGGCACCGTGATTTTAATGCCTCTATGCTCTGGCATTACTTCTCTTCCATAAAAGATATTTGGCGATTATCATTAAAACAGAAATGTCAGTAAAGAAGAGAAGACGTTAATGTACTTTAGGTGTAATCGTACAACTGTACACAGACCATCAAGATGGCCACTACTGGATCTTTCTTGCTAGAAATATCAGCGATATCTTTAACTCACAACCTTTGTTTTAAAGAAAGGTTACGTTGGATACTGCAAATCAATGTACTTTTAACAGTCGGAATATTCACAACCGGAACGCTGTTGGTATTTGATAGATTCACTCCAACAGGGTTGACCATGGTTAATCATTGATAAAGCCAACAACATTTTGAATTGCCGGAGCACGTTTTAACGCCTTGTATTTAATATTTTTAAGACTTGACTTTGACATTATTTATTGCTTATCCAGTTTTGAATTCCCTCTCTATACAACGTGATATAGTTTGTCTTTGTACGTGAAATTGCAATACTGAAAATGTATAAAGCATTATGTTAGTTTGCATCTTTGTCAACAATTTTTGTTGTTTCCTTCTACAAGAGACTCAACTTGAAGCCTCAGTCAAAAAGTTTTTGTAAAAATAAAAAGAAAAGAAAAAAGAAACAAAACGAATATATTTATCTATTTTAGGCGGCGAGTTGGCAGAAATGTTAGCACACCAGGCAAAATGCTTAGCGGTATTTCATCTGTCTTTACGTTCTTAGTTCAAATCTCGCCGAGGTCGACTGTGCCTTTCATCCTTTCGGAGTTGATAAATTAAGTACCAGTGGCGTGCTGGGGTCGATCTAATCGACTGGCTACTTTCCCCCAAATTTCGGGCCTTGTTCCTAGAGTAGAAAATAATCTATTTCTCTTTTATCTCGTTTCTTGGGGGGGGGGGATGTCCACGGAATTCACCACCTTTAAGACAGATCTTTAAGTATTACAAGCTGTGTAATTAAGACGTTCGCAAGGTCATAGTTTTTGCTTCAATATCAGTGTATGGCAACTTGAGCAGGATTCGTGTTTTACCATAATTTTGTTATCTTAACACTCCCCAGACATTTGGTTGACAGATATTGTAAAATTGACACAGAGAAAATTCGTCTCCTTAAATACTCTTAATCCATTAGCCGGTTGAATACCCACGCCTCACTATCGGGTACTTCTATCGAGGTACATTTTGTTGTATATACGCAGTTCAGACTTTTGACTTTTTGAAGAAAGAAACAATTTTCTTCCTCCTCGCACCATTCGTGAAGGCACTCAGGAAGGTCGTGCGCATATTTCTTTAACTAAGTAAAAATCACTAAAGCGAAACCGTTTGATTATTGCATTAATTTCTATGTACTCTCTCCAAAAGAACCGCCATGTAATTAAATGAACCTTTTCTTAGTTATTGGTTGTTGCTTCATAAGTTCCCATAATCATTGTACTAATATTTGGTGGTTGTTCAAAGAGAAAATTATTCATCTCTCTATTGTATCTCTTTTGATCTTACTGATATTATATATGTGACATCAGCATCAAATTTTGAAATATCTGCCTGAAAAATAATCGCAAACATGACCGCCGATGGTAAACAAACGACAGGTGTGACCTTTGTAAAGACACAATATTAGTCAACTTATTACATAACATTCCGATAATCAGTTTTTTGCCTTTCTTTTCATATCTAAGAGAAAAAGTACAATAACTTTTTCATCCGATAAAAAAGCACCATAAAATTAAGATTTTTCTTATGGATGATTACTGTCTTGCAAATAGTTAATAACCTACAATTTCGATCAATAATAGGCAATATTGAGGTTAGCCAACAAAACACGATGTCGACTAATATATAGTAATTACTAAATTATTAAATAATGTGGGGTGTAAATATACAATATTAAAAATAGTAAACGCTCAGTGTTGATGACAAAAGAATCAGATATAAAGGTGCATATAAGATTAATCTTGTTATTTTGCTTAATTTGGCCTTCTTCACTGACGACCACCCTGTCCTAATCTCTGTATAGAGACGTCATAAATATTACATCGGTTTCCGAAGAACGAAAAAACTGAAAGAGTTGAAATAAACGTGGTGCGAACTTTAAAAAAAAAAAAAGATGGTGCAAAGTACATTGTTCAGTTCTGCCATCTCACACGTATACGGAGAGAGAGAGAGAGAGAGAGAGGGGAGAGAAAGAAAGAGAAAGAGAGAAACCATTTCCCAGGCGTTTCTTCAAGATCATCGTCACTACTTCCCAATATTCTCATTCTTGCCGACACAGCAGATTCTACTCCTCTGAGGAGGATCAATAAGGATGAGAATTTTACATTTAAGCGAATGAATAACTTTACTACTACATATATACTGC
>NC_068999.1:40876280-40879275 GCF_001194135.2 Octopus bimaculoides | reverse complement strand
CAACGTGCACTTATTTTCTTTCACATTTACACACGTGCACATATATATTTCTTATATGCTCATGAATGGGAAGATGTGGGTGCCTCTACATACACAACACTAAATCCCGTCACTTGTTATTCAGGGAATGTTTTTCTCAGCCACACAAGCCACACCCACTATTAAATACTGGCGAACATTTTCCTCCATAGCCTAACGCTACAAATATAAATATACTTATTTAATTTTACCACTGATATATGCATGAATCTCTTTTAATCCTTTACGTTCTAATCATTTACGTTACTCGTTTCTCAATCACATAAAAGATTAATCTAACGAGAAAAATATTTACAAAATAAAAACTTAAACCTTTATCTTAGATTTCAGATAGCATATATGTACTAAATCTTCCCATGTTATTTCTGTTCTTGTGTGGACAATATTTTATGAGCGGAAAACGGCAAAGGTAAAAGAAAATTAAGTGCAAGAAGGCTAAAAGGATGTGAAAAATATATATAAAATAAGGCAACCGCTGAAAATAAAACTCTGATATACTGCTAATAATAACTATAGTAAAAACTTAAAATAACCAAAAGTTCCAGCAATACACACACACACACACATATATATATATATATATATATATATGAAAAAGAGAGAGTAAGAGATACATATCTTTGTATATAAATACATATATAATAATATATAGATATAGAGATAAATACACACGCACATAGGCATCCACACACATACATAGATACACATGTATATACACACACAAACACGCACACATTTCTATATATAAATTGATAGACACATGCATACACACACATATATATATATATATATGTATATATATATATATGTATGTATGTATGCATACACATTAAATATACATA
Organism: Octopus bimaculoides; assembly: GCF_001194135.2. NCBI lineage: Eukaryota > Metazoa > Mollusca > Cephalopoda > Octopoda > Octopodidae > Octopus > Octopus bimaculoides. The sequence goes on along the minus strand of NC_068999.1, from coordinate 40,878,394 downwards.
CATATATGTGTACAAATGCATATATACACGCACAAACACACATGTTTGTGTATCCCCGGTGTTTTCTACACTAGGGTGAGAGAACAAAATGAAAATAGTTTTTAAACTTTATGTAAAAAATATGTGAATATCTAAGTTAATAGCAATTTTGACTTTTTATAGAGTAAATGTGTTAAAGAAAACAAAAAATAGGAAAGAAGGTTAAAAAGGCCGTAAAATGTTAAATTTCGGGTCCTATTCACAGTTATTTTGAGAAATGTTTAACTTCAGTCAAATAAATAATAAGGAAAAAGTCCATAGTGTCTTTTTCCCTCTTTAATTTTTCATGTTATATACATATTGCGATAAAGTGAACGTGGAATATAAAATTGAAACTTGATTTAGATTGCAATATACATACATACATACATACATACATACATACATAAACACATATTTATCGATATATAACTGTGTGTATAAATCTATGGATGATGTGTGAGTGTGTGTACAAAATACGGTGAACTATTAAGTGATTTTATTGCTAAGAAGGAAAGAAAAAAAATATTTCGATTGGAGATCCCGTAGTATCAGAAACGTATAAGAAAGCAAAATAAACTGGAGTTAAAAATATAAATTTAATTTTGTAGTCTGTCCCCTCACCATAAACATAAAATGAAAGCAATGTGCAAATCGACGTGGTGGAAGCCATTAAGTTACGTAATTTTAACTCCGATGCTTCCTAAAGCCAACAACATATAATTTGACAAATGGCTCAAAGAATTGTAAAATGCACCATTTATTTCATTTAATTTTACCTGTTTTACCTCACATATACGGATAAAGTTTCCTTTAGGCAATTATTATTATTAATATCATTATTATTAGCTACGATTGGTTTTACTACTATTATTAATAGTAAAACTTCTGTTACTACAACTATTATCATTGTTACTATGGGATGTACGTTGGTGAGCTGGCAGAAACGATAGGACGCCGGGCAAAATACCTAGCGGTATTTCGTCTGCAGCTACGTTCTGAGTTCAAATTCCACCGTGCTCGACTTTGCCTTTCATCCTTTCAGGGTCGATAAATTAAGTACCAATTGTGTACTGATGTCGATGTAATCGACAAGCTCCCTCCCCCAAAATTCCAACCCTTGTACCTATAGTAGAAAGGATTATTATTATTATTATTATTATTATTATTATTATACACGATTGCTTTTACTATTATTATTAATACTTTCGTTACTACAATAATTATCATTATTATTATAGAGTGTAGGGCGGCGAGCTGGCACCATCGTTAGCACGCCGAGCACAATGCTAAGGACTATTTCTTCCGGTTTTAAGTTCTTAGTGCAAATTGCGCTGAGGTCACCTTTACTTTTCATCCTTTAGTACTGGGTTCGATGTAATGACTAATCGCCCTCCGTAAAATTTCAGGCCGTGTACCTAGAATAGAAGATCATCATTATTATTTTGCTGTGGTTTGACAGAACCGTTCAATCATCGGAAAAATTGCTTTGCGATCTATATATGTATTTATATATCTATCTAATCGTAGAGACTATTGTTGGCGTGCGTTTGAGATAATTGTATTATTCATTAAAGTGTATCGTATACTTGCCATGAGCTATGGGAAACCCCAACGTCTCGGACAGAGTTCTTCGTCAGAGAAAAGCTGGTAGAAAAGAAATCAAATAGACATAGCAAAGTTCTAAATACACACACTTATCATTATGACTTCTGTAATGTATTAATTTCCTTTCAGTCTATATCTCTGTCTGTATGTCTGTCTGTCGTTCTCTGAAGGTTAATATCACGTTTCCTCTCTCCGCAGCTGTCTTTTGCTATCCATATATTTCATTCCCCTTTATATATTTGTTTGTTTATATCTCAGCCGCTGTTTTTTTTCTTTTCTTCTTCTACACAGACGTAAATACGGAGCTACTTCTGCTAACTTTTATTTATCTCCGTCTGCTTCAATTTTCTTCTATTTTTTTATCGCTATCAATAACTACATAATTTTCTTATCAATATTACAAATACAGAAGCATATACTGTATTTGTCTCTTTCTCCTCGATCTGTCTTCTCCTCCCCTCTCCTGTCTCTATATCTTTAATACCCTT
>NC_068999.1:40874512-40876183 GCF_001194135.2 Octopus bimaculoides | reverse complement strand
TATATAATTTATATGACTCGGTTTTCCTACTCTTTGCCTCTATTAATACAACATTACATCATCATCAATGTTGCACACCGAGGCATCAAGCAAAACATTAAGTTTCTACAAGCGAGACTTCGATTTCCAAATAGATTCAACATAACAAGCAAAAGAGACATTGTTACTGAAAGGGTGGGACGAGAAGGATATATACATACATACATATATATATGTATATATATATATATATATAGCGATCCGCCATTTTAGTCTTGATATAGTAATGTTTTATCAAATCTCCCCAGCTAGAGGAATTAGAAAAGCGAGACATGTGTCATGCTTGCTTATTCCGAATAGAAATTTTAGATAAGAATCGGTCTTGCTGCCAGTTATTTCTATCCAAATTTTCCACCTGGTTGATACATCAAAGTGGAAATAAATACACCGTGACCAAACTTACTCTTTCTGCTCACCTTTCTTTCTTTTTTTCTTTCACTCTTTGTTCATTTGTTTATTTACTTCATAATTTCTTTCATGCACACATTCCTTTTCTTTTTCTTTCTTTCTTTACATCATTTACTTTCCCTCTTATTTATTTCTTGCTTTCTTATAATTCATTTCATTATTTCTGTTTGATTCTCCTCTTTACTATTAATCTTACTATTATTCCTGCTATTATTATTATCATTATTATTATTAGTATAGTATTAGTTGTAGTAGTATCTGATTTCTGTTCTTAATATTTATATAACTTTCTTTCAAATTATATCATTCAAAGCTGGTAATAAATCCATTTCGAGTAATGCTCTGGAGTTTCAGATGATGGCCGTTGGATGAACATTATGATGATAATCATCATCATGGTCAGAGTTATCATCATCATCACCATACACTTATTCTATCACAATCACTATCACCACTAGCATCATCATCATCATCGCAGTACGTCCTATTACCCTAAATTCAATACTCCTCTGCTTTGAATTTGTGCACACCACTGAACTCTGCTATACAGGATTCTCCTCAACTTTGCTTAGAGTAACGCGAGCAACTTCCTCTCGAAAACAACGAACAAGTAATGAAACAGATTCCACAGATCTGACTAATGGAAGTTTATTATTATTTCTAGTTCTGCTGAGGTCAACTTTGCTGTTCATCCTTTCGTTGTCAAAATACGTCCCAGTTGCACATTGGCTTCGATGTAATCGACTTTCCCCTTCTCCCGGAATTGGGCTTATACTAAAATTTGAAACCATTATTATTATTATTATTATTATTATTATTATTATTCAGACGGAATCTTTAGCACGCCGGGCAAAATGCTTACAGGTATTTCATCCGCCTTGACGTTCTGACATCAAATTCCGTCAGGGTCGACTTGGCTTTTCATCCATTCAGACTCAATAAATTAAGTACCAGTGAAATACTGGGGTCAATGTAGTCCCCTGCCCCCAACATTTTGCCTTCTATCTTTATTATTTCTCCAAAACAGACTTGAAAGTTTAGTTTAAGCAGTAAGTGAAAGGATTGGCACTTGTCGGTGGCCTGATTGGTGTTGTGTAGTTATCCGTGATCCCGAATAAATCTCACCACGTGAATTCCATCGCACGACATGCGAAGAAAACTGGGCGAGTATAGCCATAGAGCTATTATTCCAAATGAATTAAGGGAAGCTTAAAACATTCCCAA
>NC_068999.1:40872033-40874182 GCF_001194135.2 Octopus bimaculoides | reverse complement strand
TATTATTATTATTATTATTATTTGTTTGTTTTCAATACTTTGTTGACCTAACATTTTTGGACAAGAGCAGGATGTTTTGCTGCGATTAGAAAGATTGTACTGAACAGTTGATTGAATTTTTCCCCCTCCTTTTATGGAAACTCAGCAGGACGATTAGATGAAGAGAAAAAGCGAAGAATCGAAAAGATAAAAAAAAACAATAACAAAAACCCTCGAAAGAATCAAATATTAAAAGTAAAACACTAAAAAATACACAAAGCTCACAACAAGTGAACAAAGAAATCCAATCAATGTTATTTTGCCTTTGCACGTCATTTTGCTAAGTTTAGAAAGTTCTGGAACAGTTGTATATAAGAAAACTATGAAAAATAGATTTACTGTGTAAACAGACGAATATCATCTGGAGTTGGAACAGCAGCAGACATATTTTTCTTTCTTTTTCTTCGCTTTAAATTCTATTTGTGGACGTCTAAAGGATGACAACTCGGATCTCGAAATGGATAATATTACAGTGAATTACTCAGGAGGTCGATATCTTGTCAACCAGTCTATGGGACGTATTTCGTCAGCTACAACTGCGTAATATCAATTGCCAACACAAGTAATGCTAAGAAAAATGAAAAAAAAAAAATTACTAATGCCTCAAACCGGTTATTTGTAAATATATTATCAATAGGGCAAAGATACATTCATCGATCAAATGAACAAAAGATAATTAACGAGGTGCAATGACCGTGTTGAAGTCTCCAGCAGTGTTTGAGGCAAGGAGTCAGAGCCTTAGTTGATGATCATGGAGCTAGAAATGGTGGACTAAACTACTTTTAATCCCATCCAACAGTCTTTTTAAACGATATAAAGTGAATTAAAATAAATGTCGTTTGGTGCACATAGGAAACATAGGAGATGGTCATGGTTGAAATGTATATGATCATAGGCCCACTCTTGTAGCAGGTATAAGAGGCTCAGAGTAGCGATAATAACTTTGATGTCTTGCAAACTTCATTCTATAGTGTGGACAGACATCACTCGCTCTCACCCACCTCCAAAATCTTTCATGCGCTGGCTCCAAGTGCCACACCCTTGCCCACTGCCTCACCTGTTGCACTAAAGTTCATAATGATGTGGTATTGATGCAACTAGAAAGGCGAACGAGCTCTGGAGAGACCAAAATTCAGGACGGAGGATCTGAAGAAGACTAAAGACCAGTTGTCGGTAACTGACTTTATGCTCCTTGGCTATAGAACACACTCGGTCAAGGTGCCGGGTAACAGGACTGAACCCAAAACCAAATACTTGCAAAGTGGGTTTCTTAACCACATAACCATACTTCTACAACATTCATATGACTGACTTATGTCGATGAGTGTTTTAGGTTTTTCCTCGTATCCGTTTCTCCTTCTTGGAATATCAAATAATAAAACCATACAGATAAATCTTCACTCTAACATAGACGACCGACCAAAATCCTATCATATATCAGGGCTCTCAGACCATTGTCAGCTCCATTGTTTCGATTGGAAGAGAATAGACCTATATTTTTTTATATCTTCAATTGGAAAAATGATATTTCTCTCAAGAATCATAACTGGTTGTTGATTTTTTTCATCCAGCCATCGGCACAAACACTTACATACATAGACATGCACATGTGTGTACATACATACAGCTGTGTGTGGGTGTGTGTGTATGTGCGTGCGATTATGTGAATATATTTCTATGCTTTCCTCATACATTCTTTTCTAAAACTTTTTATCTAGATTAAAATGTAAACATATCAATACATACGATAGCACACATTTACATACATGTAGCAAACACAACTATATATATTATACGTAAATACATAATGATGTGTATGTGTGCTTACCATATACATAATTCCACGCAAACGTATTTACACTTAGGATACGCACACATTCTCTGTACAATATATATGTATGTATGTATGTAAGGCAGACATACACACTACATACACCCAGTGATATTCTCCCTCACTGTATCATTCTTCATATTTTGAATATTACAAGGGGAATAGTTTAGAAATTGATATTTATCGCAATGGCTCCACAAAGCCTCATCATCGACAGACATTAGGATGTCTCCTTTTTTAACGTTACACACATGTATACATTCACACACACACATGTAT
>NC_068999.1:40870259-40871802 GCF_001194135.2 Octopus bimaculoides | reverse complement strand
TATATATATATATATATATATATATATATCGTGTATTGAGCTCTCGTTAAATAAGATAATCCAGACATAAAATACATATATGTAAGATTTTGTCTCGCCAGTGCTCTCCCTCCCTCTCTCACGTATATTCATCTATTTCATGAGGCATATTCATAGAAATATATATATATTGATACAGGGGTGAAAAAACTTGAATGATATACGATTAATATATTTCTAGTTTACAAGATTTGTTAGAGTCACTCTATTGTCTTAGCAATGAATGGTTGCAGCGGATTATGTATATATTACTCAATGTGCAATGGAATGTCTGTAATATGAAGAAAGGTTATTCACAGACGCCCTGCAGCTAAACTAAAACAAAGAAATTACGGAGCCAACGATGATGCTTCTTTACGAACGCTCTTTTTAGTTAAAATAACAGCCAAACTTTATTTCCTATCCAACCAATTTCTCATTAAAACCTTCCTTTATTCCAGTCTAAAGAAAAGTTACAGGATCAAGATGTATGCACTGTATCAATAATGAGCAAATAATGGCCCGCGGACTTTCAGAATGGCATGTCTGATGAAAAATCTTTGTATTTTTGTAGTGTGGCTTAACAGATGAGAATCTATATCTACTGCGGTCCGCTTTTTGAAAGAGCTTACGTGTAACTGCTCTAAAGAGTGGTTCCTTTTGCGAAAAATTATAGCCAAACTTTGTTTAACAATCTTTTAAATAAATCCACCTTTTCTATCTCTCTCTTTTTTTCCGTTCTTCTTGAAATTGGTTTTGGCTATTAGCAATTATTTAACTTTTCATCAAATTACGACTGCTACGGCAGGTATTGATTTGGCATCACACACACACTCATATATATATATGTATGTATATATATATATATATACGTATAACTACCTACCTATTTACCTACCTACCTACATACATACATACATACACACTCTTATACACCTATACGGTAGCAGGCCAATTTTCCGCGAAGCATGCACTAACATTGTTTGTAAATCTACGTTATCGATTTTCTTCTTTTTCTTAAGCGTATATCTCACTTCGACCGTGAAATTTCTACAACTCAGGCTGATTGCATTTCAATTTGGAACGCTCGCAAAAGAACATTATTGATTTCATTTCCAGATACTAGCCTCTACCTTCGCATTTGTTGGTCGAAATAGAAACGTTGTTTATTTGATATCATATGTTGATAAGATTGCCAAGATTATTACGGACGTGACTTTATAGAATTGACGACAAGTAGGAATCGAACTAAAATATAGAAATATGTAGTATGTCTTTGGTCAGGAAGTGAATTCTATGGGTGTTTGGTTTTGGTATTTGTTTTACGGTATTGTAACATGTTCCTTCCTACTTTATCCTTCGAGTCCTGATGGCATTGTTTCAGTAGCGTCGTGAAATACATGTGTTAAACATTTGAATATTTTCAGACGACCATAACTCATCCCAATGCCGACATCAATCGATTTCGTCTGCTGAGAGGAAAAGGGAGAGAGAGAGAGAGAGAGAGAGAGAGAGAGAGAGAGAG
>NC_068999.1:40863433-40869131 GCF_001194135.2 Octopus bimaculoides | reverse complement strand
TATATATATATATATATATATATATATATATATATATATATATATATATATATGTACTTCTAGGTAAATACACACATGCATACAGGTAGAAAGAAACTATTTTTACACACACACAAGCACAAACACAGACATACTCGTGTGTGAGTGTGTGTGTATAAAACTTTTACATATCTCAAACTCTGTATCTAAAGTATTATTGATTAATCAACTCCTACCTGCAGGTTATGTACCTTTGAAGAATTGCCAATACGAAAAGTGCTACCCTATTTTCTTTAACTGGTGGTCAAGTTCAAGTAGAATGATACCATTGTATAAAAACTAATATTAAAGCACAACAACACATGCACATAAAACACACATACACTGACCCATGACTACATTAGAGCTAATGTACGAACAAGAATCTATACATAAAATTTTGCTCCATCAATTTATATATATGATATTATAGCATATCGATTTGAGATTTAGAGGTGACCACTATTATATTAGATGAATATAATGCGGCAACAAGTAATCCAATGATAGCATGAGGGTGAAGAAGTGCGTCAATGTACTACAGGTTTTGTGCAAACTATATATTTGACGTTCCATCTGATGAACGTCTTTCGGGCAGAAATTTTGAAGTATGTGGTAAAGTAGTCATGTTTAAGTTTATACTATAAATATTTTCTCGGACGTACTGGTTATATAAGGTTTTTCATATTATCACCGGCAATATGCACGCCTCTCTCTTATTCATTAATGTATATGTATATATATATATATATATATATATATATATATATATATATATATATATATTTATGAATATATGCATATATATATATACATATTTATGCACACACATTCTATATATATAGACTTTTATGAATATACGACTATATACATGTATTATTATATACATTACATTCTATATGTATGTGTGCGTGTGCATGTGTGTGTGTGTATGCGTGTGCAGTTTTAAGTAGATATTTGGTGCGTGCTGTTTCACTAAGAACTATTTTTATAACAAACATAGAGCAGTCTATTTTGGTATCTTGTACTGTAGATGCAGGAAACGCAAAACACCGTACATCAATGTTGTTTTAACTGTGTAATCTCTCACCGTTAATAAAGATTATCCAAGCTTATATCAACATCCTAATATTTCTCATTGCTTCATTAACACCAGCGTTCACACATCATGTCAGTTATCTCAAGGAAGTATGTCTCATAACACATGTGGTATGTAATGACCCAGTCAGAATATGTTTTCTAAACGCAGTCAATGATTACAGGATATGCCACTTTAGTTTATATACACACATCTTCCAGTCATCCATCTTTCACGGTCTGGTTGTCTTTATTACAGGCTCTGTGAAAACTGTTTGCCTGCAAGTGGGCTCGTTTGTATGCGTGCATTTAACTATTTAAGTGTGTGTGTGTGTGTTGAAATACATGTTGACGCGTGTGAAATAAATATGTTTAGAATAAAAGGCAGAGTAAGATAAGTGAAAGATTCTATATATATAGATAGATAAATGCATGTGTGTTTGTATATATATATATATATATATATATATATATATATATATATATATATATAGAGAGAGAGAGAGAGAGAGAGAGATACACGTGTACATAGTTACAAGTATGCATTATTCTCTGCCTCTTTCGTTATCCATACGTAGGGCCAAATATAATACATACAAACACGCGTCAATGAAAGTTTGTCTCCCGACTCGAGTTTCACGCAAGTGCCATCTTCAGGCGAGACTGTGACAACGTGCTATTACTAGTACCGTATGAGTGAATATCTGTGTATATATGTATACAGTACTGGTGCGGGTGACCTAGTGCTTGTGTTTAATCAATAGTCAGTCTTCTAGTGTTTTTCCTTGGTTGTATATGTTATTTCTGTTGTGTGGTATTTCTATGTCTTGCAATTGTTGGTGGTGGCCGATTTTGTTTTGTATTTATGCATCTATTGCGATTATTTTTTGTTTATATATAAAGAGAGAGAGAAAGAGGGGACACAGAGGAGAGAAGGGTAGAAATAATGGTCTACGGGAATGAGTTAATGACAACTATAAAAAAGATGAAGTGAAATAGGGGAAGTGAATAATGTCAAACAAATAAAAGACAAACACGAAAACATTCTTAGTTACAGAGGAACTAATCGAAAGTGAATTGCAAAAGAAAGGCGAAGCCTTTCCGAAAGAAGAAATCAAAAATGCATGTGATTTGTAAAGTGGAAGAGGGTAGAAAAATGACAAGGAATAAGCGAAAGCAAAAAGAAAAGATTACGGTGGAAGGCACGAAGCAAAATGATTAAACATAATTGAAACAAGATCGCAAATCACCTTAGTAATAATGACGGGTACTAGGCTGGAACATACATACCTGTGTGTATGTTTGCATGCGAATGTATTTGTAAGCATATATAGAAATTAGTGTACCTACGTGCATATGTGTGCCTGGATATGAGTGTGTGGCAATGAAATTGTTAAATGAGCGAAATATATTAATAGCGTATGTCACTAACAGCTCTTATATTGACTAATGACTAGATAAGCTGCAATGAGAGAAAGTCTTCTTTTATGGTAAATTCTAATGACCAAATGGATTATAAGATTATATAACTCACCACAATAACCACAATGTTTGCTGCCAAGTTCTACTACATTTACTTTATATATATATATATATATATCTATCACCCATATATATATAATCACCCGTGTGCTGTACATGTATGTATGTATATATATATATATATATATTTACATACAAATCATCAAGTTCAACAAAGCGTTCAACTATCTAAATACATGTACGATATCTCGATTGCTACTTAAAAGTGGAACTGTTGGTGTAGTTTGTAACATTGATGGTGTTATTAGTAGTAATATTATTTATTGTTCGAGGCGTTGGTTTGTTACAAACAACAAACCGCAACGAGAGCAAGCTATTACGCACTTATAGTACTTTAATTCCATAATGTAGGGAAACGCACTTACTAACTGCGAATTTAATGCAGTATTTTATGCAATGAAACCGTATTAATGATATTTGTGTATGGCAATACAAGTTGGCGGAAGTGAAAAGCAACAAAAGAAAATGGTCGCTCCAACGATATAATAGAAATATGTAATGATGTGTGAAAGAGAAAAAAAAAAGAGAGAGAAAGTAAAAAAAAAAAGAGGAAGAGCAGAACAAAGGTATTGTCAAAAACAGCCGTCTTTGTTAGTTTATTTCGCTTTCCACTACGTTAATTATAACAATTGTTATAAAAATAAAAATGGACAAAACAAAGGTAAAGATACAGAAATGAAGTAAACTGTTCGACAAACGTGCCTGTGAGTTTGTGTATTTGAGTATATGAACACACACACACACACACACACACACACACACACACATATATATATAGACACGTAACTCACAATTGTACATATCTATGTGTGTGTGTGCGTAAATCTATATATGCATTGAGTATGCTCATAAATGATGCACGTGTATGTATATGTGCAAATGTGTAATTATATATATATGCACACTTCTTAATTTGCAAATGTGGTATTCCCTTTCATCCATATTTGCGAACCATTTACTCAATCCTCTATGCTACAGATGAATTTACTGTTTAGTATTTTCAATCCTCATCTCCATTCACGAAATAAACAGTTTGGTTCCTTTCTCCTAGTATTGTTGTTAGTTTCGTTCTTTTTTTTCAAAGCATCGTGAGGAACAATGCGTTGTGTCGACTACAACTTCCTTTCAAGTCCCTTGTGGCAAATATACTAACAAACCAACCAGCCAACCAACTAACCATACCCCACGACTATCACTACTTTTGTGTCCTTATACGAAGTTTGTTTTTTTTTCTCCTTGCTATTGTAATCTTCTTCTTTACCCTTTTGGGAAATAAACAAATAATATTAAAACTTGTTATCTTTTTATGCTAAGTAATTATAATTGTATTACGAGCTTTTACTCGCCATCCAAACCCAGCCCTGTGTGCCATGGGTATGCGTTATTTATTCTTTCTTTATCTATTGTATTGAAGAAATACATTTGGCAATATATGCACAGCGTTTATTTTGTCCTATTTTCTCTATAGTCTGTTCATTTGACGATGTTATATGGATTTGTCTGCAATTTTTAGTATTGATAGAATACCTATTCTTTTGGGGATTACGTATGTTCGTTACCCACCATTTTCTGGTTATCTCTATTTCCAGATCTGGGTGTCCAATCTCTGCATTCATAACTTATGTATTTTGTGTTTGTTTTTACATTATTTTTAATCGTAGAACATACAAGGACCCTCAAGGAAGGAGAGTTTCCTGGACAGTCTTTATGAAGCGACATCCAAAACTCCCGACTTTGAAATCATTTTCTAACTTCTGACAATTAAAACTAACGAGAAAATGACATATCTTTACATGTCTCTAGACATGTATTAAGCTGCGTGGTCCAGTCGTTAGGCTATTCACCTTACGATCGCAAGGTTGCGAGATCGATTCGCAGCAGCACATTGTGCCACTGAGCAAGTCATTTTATTTCACGTTGCTCCAATACACTCAGCGTCAAACATGAATAGTAGCAGATAAGAGCCAGCCTTATATTCTGCGTCAGGCTGAGTCTCCAAGAGGTCTCCGTCAAGAGCACGTGTATCTGTGGAGAACTCAGTCACTTGCATATTAATTTCATGAGCAGGCTGTTCCGTTGCTCGTTCCATCAGGCATCCTCGATGTTGTAAATAGGGGAGAGTTAGATGTATACACAGGTATTTAATGAGTACGTGTATGTGGAGCGAATACACGAAGTACGTCTGTATGAATACGACCGTGTACATAAAGACACACACTATATTACACATTATATATGCAAGCGCCTTCCATTCTACACCAGATATTTGCCAACAGCATTCCCCCTTTGTATTCTATGTCTCTTCATTAAAATTTTTACACCCTTTTTTCGTTATAAACATTTTTAACAAGCAAATTAACAAATGTGCATTAACAAGAAATACGAGTTGCAGATAGATTTTAACTCACACAATACGATACTTTATATATTACCTGCATTGTAATTCATTTCTGTAATGGCTTACACATTTATATAATCATTTATCACATGTATGTGTGTGTGTATGTATGTATGTATATATATATAGTGAGAAAGAGTGATTCTTTGTACATATAAGCAGATGCACATACAGTGTGCGAGTGTGCTTATATGCGAGTTTGTGTCTAAGTACTATGTGTATGCAAATATATATATATATACACACATATATATATCTATATATATATATTTTTTTTTTTCATATACATATATACACAGAGACATACATATATACATCTATATACATATATCTCTATATACACACACACACATATATATATATATATATATATATATATATCCCTATCTAAAATAAGGACAGAGCAGTGCAATAGTCTGGGTTTCAAGGGCCCGCAATAGTTCAACATCCTCCCAAGCAGCATTAGACATCTACATGTGGACGTTTTTAAGGAGCGTCTGACATACCAGATGAAGACACATCACGGCAGGAGACGCAAAGAAGTACCGCTCCGTCCAACTCGCTATTTCACTGAAAACAATACAGGCGATAACACCGAGTAACATGCTGGTGAACCAGCATGATCCCAGCCCTGGGCGAAAACCAGTAAAAGAAAAAGTGTTA
>NC_068999.1:40859929-40863242 GCF_001194135.2 Octopus bimaculoides | reverse complement strand
TATATATATATATATATATATATATATATATATATATATATATATATTTGTAAGGAAGCCGATACGTGACTGTGATATGTGCGTTGTGTGTGTCGCTTCACTGCCAACATTTGTTCTCACCAGAAATCCCATATAATGCGCAAAAACAGTAGAAACTGTTTATTTCCTACACTACAAGAAAAATTAACTATATGTTGCTCCATTAGTCTTTTAAAATGTCTATGGCGAGCTTAGAATTGAATACATTTTCTGCAACAACCTCATTACAAGCAGAACCGTATAATGTTTCCTCGTAGTCTTAATGGAATCCTGGAATTAGAAGAAACAGTAGTTGTACCAAACTGCTAAATTTATTACCATTAACCGAATATATTTGGTCGGAAACAAACATGGAAGTAAACACATTTACAAAACATACATGCACAAACACAAAGACACACACACACAGAAATATAACACGTATACAAACAAATATAGAAATAGCACCGACAAACGTGCATATAATATAATTAAACTTGTGTGTGTGTGTGTGTGTATAGTGACAACTTAATTTATATAACAACGAGAAAACCCAGAACACGTGAGCATCGGAAAATGCGAAATATTAAATGCGTAAAAATCATAGCATATAACTTGTATCACCGCCGTACACACACACACACACACGCGCATCTGTATATATATATATATACATACGTACATGCATATATACAGTGTATATATATATATATATATACGGTACTGCCAGTGTGTGTATAATTTGTATGTTCATGCATGTGTGGGGTTGAATTAAACTAAATACATATGCGGGTATATTTCATGGTATGTATTGGGAACCTACCTACCTACCTACCTACATGTGTGTGTGTGTGTGTTTATGCGTAAATACACACACAAATTATATTTTATATATATAGATACGTGATGTGGCTAAATATATATTCTAACAGACATTTACATATATACTATATATATATATATATATATATATATTATATACATAAATGTATATATATATATTGTATATTATATATACACACTATGTATATACATTTATATATAGTATATTACATATACACTGTATATATGCATGTACGTATGTATATATATATATATATATTAGAAAAAAATAAGGTACTCAGAGTTGTGGATGGTTGTACATTGACAGACTTTTATTAACATGTCTCATGTTGTTTAGAGTAGATGCAAGCGCTAACATATAATATATGATTTATAAAAACGTGTGACAAATTAATAGAAATCTGTAAATGTACAACCATCCAGATCTCTGAGTACCTTATTATATTTTCTAATATATGATACCTATACATCATCTCCAAACCTTCTAATATATATATATATATATATATATATATATATATATATATATATATATATATATATATATACGAACTCTGAAATGTGCTCATTACTCATATCAATACAGTTACGAACATGTATAAACTTATTTACACAAAACCTGACACACAACATACACATATCTATACATTAATGCAGGTGGTATTTTATTCTAATTGTTTCTTTAGCACGTCATTTAGTATCTTTTATTTTTTATACATTTGTCAGTGCATTTTTTATTGCTTTCAGCTTTCTGACGAAGATAAGATGTATAATCTTGTAAATATTGCAAAGCAAGTATTTTGCAAGACTAACAAATATTTTTAGACCTCATACAGACTGCTAGTAGCATTTCGAGAGAGAGAGAGAGAAAGAGAGCGAGAGACAGAAATAAAGAGGGGCTGAAAGGTCGGACAAATCAAAGTGTATTTGGAATATCGCAAAATGAAATGGCAATCAGAAGAGGAATAGAAGAAACAAAAACGGAAGCAAATGACGCAATCGTATTGCGCCCAGAATTCTTCAGCTGATAAATATTAGTGTGTGTGTGTGTGTGTAAATGTATATACATATAAACGTGTGTCGGGTAATATAGTTTTTTTTATGTACACGCGTATATATATATATATATATATATATACAAATACATGTATATAGTCTTGAATACCAACACAATATATGCACATATATATATGTGTCTATATTTACACGCGTAACTATATGCATACATCATACACGCAAATTAATATATACACCCGCAAATATACAGATTCACATACATATAAACATTCTTTTATACAAGCGTAGGTATGAGTTCATGTGTGCCTATATTTATACACATACTATAAATATGCACGCGCAGACGGTAAATTACGTGTGTGTGTTTGTATGTTGCTTTGTGTGTGTGTGTGTACGTATCACGTCAAGAAATACTAACGAAATATTAAAGAAATTTTTCGGACCATTGCAACAACGAACAGTAAATACTAGAGAAGAACAGAGAAAAAAAAAACGGAAACAAACACGTTATCGAAAATGAACGATGCACAATAATATAAATATAAAACCAATGCTGCTACTTCGTATGTTCATACCTAACGTAGGAACCAGTGAAAGAGTCTAGTTGCCAATTACTGAATTAATGCTATTTTAGCGCCAAATTTCTCCGTACGCCCTAAGTAATTTTTTTCGTTTCTTATCTCGACTCGGGAAAAATGGTAAATTACTGACTTTTGTGATATTTACGTTCCTACACGCAGAATGTAAAATTGCTGATGATAGCAAGTGAAAATCTGTTCTTACTTCATGAACACCTCTCATTTAATAAATGAAAGAAAACAGATGTACACATTCTCGGTGTAGTTCTATTTTCTGTGATATCTGCGAAGGTGCATGATCTGGTGGTTAGGGTGTTTCGATTCTCGGAGCGGCCGATGCATTATGTTGTTGAACAAAACACTTTATTTTACTTCATTCCCAGTCGATGAAGCTGTAAATAAGTTCCAGCAACAGCTGGGAATCTTACCTTGCTATGGATTGTTGGCAAGAAAACACAGTTAGACTCCTGCTCTATGAGTCTGAGGGGGTCATGTGCAGACCTAAGTCTACATAACTGTGGAGGAAGAAATGGGAGAATCAAGACTACAAGGAATCTGTAATATTGCTACGTTCTATCCAAAATACCTGGTGATATGACGACGCTACTTTCTTTTAGGATTGGCTCAAAGCCAGCAATTCCTCGTTTTAATCGGCTTAAACCATCGGCAGAAAATCTTAATGGTTATGGTCCCTACCTGAGAAAGTGGTAAAGACTGTCGACTACTACTACTACTACTACTACTACTACTACTACTACTATATTTTTAACACTCTGCTACAATAGTGACAACAAGAATTTCTACCAGCTTCTTACTCTGTTAAAATATTTAAGAAAAATTATATCAATATGTCCTAC
>NC_068999.1:40844555-40858159 GCF_001194135.2 Octopus bimaculoides | reverse complement strand
AATTGTAGACCTGTTACAAATACTGTAGTATTTGTGGTCCCTTGGAAAATTATTTTCTAAGATCTTAAAAAACATTTTTGGTAAGTTTCTTACCCTGAGGGAAAAAAGGAGGGGGGGCGAACCAGATTACTTCTCTTATTCTGGATCGCGAAACCTTTGTTTTAAATATTCCCATATTAGGATTTTCCCGTATCGTAGGCTTATTTAAAGTGTCCATATCTTTATTTATATTTTTGTATTTATTCCTATTTTTATTTCCATTGTTCCTAGTCCCGTTTCTAAAAGATTGTTTACTACGGTAACTACTAAAAAAATTTTATATATGTATATAGACATATCACACACAACGAGCGCTTGCACAGTTTTTTCTACGATATTCACTCAGAGGTCATTGGTCGACCTGGGGCTATAGTAGAAAAAAAAACAATCCCTAGGTGCCACACTGTCAGACTGAACCTGATTCCAGATAGTTTAAAGGAAGTTGCTTAACCGCAAAGTCATTGTCTGCGCTTAAATTTTACTATAAAATTCATAACATTTAGGAAATAGTTGCTTACAAGTCACATACGAAGCTGACTGGGCTCATATTAATTCATGTTAATCGAAATATATTGACAAAAGTACTTTAAGTTCTCCGCCATATTCTATCAGATCTATTTTCCCAACTGCTATGTTATATGTACGTAAACACACGAACGCCGGTTGTCAAACGGTAGGGCTGCCAAAAACAGACAATTCTACCCCCATATATATATATATATATATATATATATATGTATATAAGACGGGCTTCTTTCAGTTTCCGTCTACCAAGTTCACTTTGGTTGGCCTGAGGCTATAGTAGCAGACACTTGCCCAAGGTGCTACACAGTGGAATTGAACCTGGAGCTACGTGGCTAAGAAGCAAGCTTCTTACCACACAACCACGCTTGAAAATAAATATAAATGCATATTTTAAAAAAGAATGTATTAATGATAAAACCAATAGCACTAATAATAACAATAAGAAGAAAAAGAATAGAGGCATAAAAAGTGTATATAAAAATAAAATTTTGTGATTAATTCGATATATAGAAATGGTTTGAATGTTATTTTGGTTTATTTATGTAAATTATTGTCATTGTGTTTTGTGTCGAAGTCTGTGGTTGGCGCTGGAAGCTATGATGTTGTGGGGTTAAGTGGAGGAACTGTGGAAAATATTTGTTTTGCGTGTAAGCATCGGACTTTATTGAATAATTATAGAAGGGTCAGAACCGCAGTTCAATAACATTAATCGATCTACTGAGCTATTACCGAAACTTTCTTTCTCTTCCTACTTCTCGATCTGTGAGCGCAGGGGTTGGGGCGTAGAGGTTTAGAATGGCGTCTATACTTATTTTACATGCATAACTATATTCATACACAGACACCAATTCCGAGATACGTACTCTAAGAAATTGCAAATAATTTCATTTACCCAATTTGGTTTCGGTTAATCTATCAGTATGTGAGTGTTTTGAGAAGACGTGTGGCCTTGTGGTTGGTGAATAGAGTGTGTACTGTTAAGGACGTGTGGGCACGACTCCTGGAGTGGTCAGCTTGCTGTGACCTTGCTCCGGACACATCATTACACGTTCTTCCTGTCTACTCAACTATAAGTGTGTATCAACCAAGAGCTGGCGAAATCCTTTCCTTCTAGCTATTATTTCTCACTGTCATGCTGAAGCAAACGTAAGACTATCGACAGCGTTTCCATGTCTATTCGTGACTATACAGGCACGTAATACAATTAGCGAAAGCATGATACGAGCTAACACATCCTTTGGGCTCGTTAGAGACAGTGATGCAGTTGCATATTTACACATACCATGACGTATATATATTTATACACATACAGG
This sequence comes from Octopus bimaculoides, assembly GCF_001194135.2. Taxonomy (NCBI): domain Eukaryota; kingdom Metazoa; phylum Mollusca; class Cephalopoda; order Octopoda; family Octopodidae; genus Octopus; species Octopus bimaculoides. The sequence goes on along the minus strand of NC_068999.1, from coordinate 40,856,282 downwards.
TTAACAAAATTCTCTATATCATATTCTCTACATTATATAATTTGTGTTAATACGGTCCCAATCTTTGCATGCATCGCAATTTTTAGCAATCATGCAAACACAGAAAAATATTGACATTACTATATTTGTTAGGACGTAAAGTTGCGTGTATGTGTGTAAGAGTATGTCTGTGCGTGAGTGTTTGCACCTGTGTGTGAGTGAGCTTGATGATGGCACATAATTGCTACTGTTCAGAACGATTATATTTGCCGGTCAATATTTCCGGCAAAATCGTTGATGCTCTCCACTGTGAAACACCTTGCGGAAGAACCATGCTTCCTTACTCTCCACAAACCATTTTTATATTCATCAGTGAAACAGTTCTTCATTACAATGGCTCCTTTCATATTTTCTTTATTATTAGCAAAAAAAAAAAAAAAAAAAAAAAAAAAAAAAAAAAAGCCTTCAAGTCATCGAAGACTTTCAGTTTATTTGTATTACTTTTATTCTATTAATTCAAATTCCATAAAGGTATTTTATTTGCATTTCTTTGACTGCAGATACGGCTCATAAGCTGGAAACGAATCTTTTGTTCGTTGGTTCTAACGGAAAATTTCAAAGAAGACATTGCATGTGAGAGGTTAACTCCGTCTCAGTCACCGAAATCACACCGAGAATGGTTGGCTTTGAATTTTAATCGAGGTCTCTGTGGAAACGGTCTCCTCTCTTTTTACACCAACCTGTATAAACTTTCACTGTCTTTTCTAATCCCCACTGACGCCACCACAACAACCACGGATTCGGAATGTTGCTTTCTTTCATTTTTTTTTTTCATTATTTCGATCTTCTACGTTCTTTCTTTCCCTTGTTCTTGGTCACTCTATATTTCTCTTTCTATAACTTCCTCTTTCTAATCTCCACTCTCACTTCCTTTCTCTATCTATCTCGCTCTTACTCCCCCTCTGTATATATATATATATATATATATATATATATATATATATATATATATATATGTCTATATCGCCCCTGTCTTACCTCTGTCTATATCTCTGTCCATTATCTCTCTCTATTACATCTGCCTATCTCTATCACTTCCTCCCTCTCTCTCTCTCTCTCTCTCTCTCTGTCTGTCTCTTTCCCTGTCTGTATCTCCCTCGGTCACTCACTTCCTATATCCCGCCCTCTGTCTGCCTCTCCCCTCATCTTCCGTCACCTTTCAACATTTATTTATATCTTTCAACAGTTCGGCAGAAAAATAAATGAATAAATAAATAAATAAATGAAAGTTCAACAAACAATCGATGAAGTTTTTATTTCTTCGTAAAGGCCGTTAACCAGTTTACAAGTGAGAGATCAATGAAATGATCAACTTCAAATACCTATTGATTTAGAAACTGATCACTAAAACATTTAAAAGCAACAACACTCGCAAATACACACAAAGAACGTAAAAAAAAAAGAAAAATAAAAGATGATAATAGTAATAATAATAAAAATGCCTTAAAGTTTTGGCACAAGGCCAGCAATTTTACGGGAGGGGTAATGTTAATTTCATCGACGCTAGTGCCATAGTGGCACTTCTTTTATCGACCTCCGAAAGGATGAAAGACAAAATCAACCACAGCGGAATTTGAACTCAGAACGTAAAACGGATGAAATGTCACGAAGCGTATTGTCCGGCGATACTGACGATTCGGCCAGTTCAGCGCCTTAATAATAATAATAATAATAATCCTTTTTACTCTAGTTAGAAAGTCTGAAATTTTGGGCGCGGTGGCTTGTCGATTACATTGGGCGCAGTATATGACTGGTACTTATTTCATCGATCCGCACACTTACGAAAGGATGAACGGCAAAGTCGGTCTCGGCGAAATTTGAAAAATAAAGATGATGCTGATGATGATTAAAATAGAATTAATTGAAAAAGCAAAACTGCATTGAGCGAAGACTATATTTCAGAATAAAATAAAATAAATAAAATAAAATAAAAATTAAGGGTATGAAATACGAACTAAATGATTGAAATATAAAACAATTTAAAATTTAAATATAAAATAAAATAACATGTACTAATTTGAAATAAAATAAGCTATAATATAATTAAATTAATTACAAGGCAAAATATAATGAAGTATTATAAAATAAAATAAAATGTGATGAAATAAAAATAAAAAATAAATTGAAATATAACCGTTTCAACATTTTTCCATAAAGTCATCAATTTTAGTGAAGTGTGTGAGAGGTGGTTAGTCGACCCCAGTACTTATTAAATCTGGTAATTATTTTGTCTCTTTTACTGAACTGTAATGACTCATGGACGTAAACAACCCAACACCACATTTGATATGGTAGGACACACAAATGCATATCTATATACACGACAGGCATCCAAGTAGTTTACTTCTATCGAGTTCGAACGAGAGCTGCACTAGAAAACACTCGTCCAAGCTATTGCGCAGTGGGTCCAGGTGGATTGCAAAGCTAGCTTCTAAACCACGCAGCCATGCAAAATAAATATCAAAACATTATCAAGTAAAATAAAAAAAAAAAAGGAGAGAAAACTAATAAATCAACACAAAACAATTACGAAGCGAAAAATGCAACTTTTTTGAAAATTTGATCTGTGTATAAATCGATATTTCACATTTATTGGTTAACTTGGTTAAGTTGAATGTTTCGAGTTTTTGGTAACACGTTTGAAGTTGTTTATATTGATGGTTGCTTTTGTTGTACTTGGTGTTGCGGTCGTTTAGTTGTAGGTCAAACTTGATTGACTGGAGTTATGATCAAAAGGATACCTGCCTTCACCATCATTTTACTTTGCTTAAAGAATTTCAGACAATTTTTTTTCAGACTATTTTTTGAAACAACGTATCTTTAAAATATGCTGTTTGGAGATTTGGTTGCTATTTTCAGTAATTCGAATGGTCACATAGAAGATCCCATATTAGTTGTTTTGCTGTTCAGGCGAAACCCCGAACAAAGTCATACCAACCGTGACCATCTCATTGTTTCCTTATGATAAGTGCCATTTCAAACAACGGGTCTTGAGATAGTGGAAATTTGATTGCTATTTCAAGCAAATCAGTCGACCACCTAGAAGGTCTCTCATAGTCCTTAACAGAAATTGCAATAGTAGTAGCTTTTTGTTGATGTTATTGTTCCGTGAGCATAACTTTAGGACATTGACCTCAGTGCTCACTTGGCACTTATTTTGTCAACTCCGAAAGGATGAAAGACTAAGTCACCCTTGGTGGATTTTTGACCAATTTATGTAAAGAACCGGAAGAAATACCGCTTAGTATTTTGTCCGACGCACCACTTATTCTGTCATCTTTCTAGCATTTTTCAAAATAATAATAATTTGCTATAGGAACAAGGCTAATAATTTTGAGTGGGTGAACAAGATCATTACATCGACTCTTGTATGGAACTGGTATTTATTTATCGACCTTGAAAGGATGAAGTACAAATTTGACCTCAGTTAATATTTGTACTTCAAGTGTTAAACGTAAAAAAATATAATTCGTATTCCATTTTCTTTTAATAAAAAAAATTCCGTTTATTTCCTTAAATTCAATTTCGATTTTGTTTCAAATTGCCAATTTAAAGTTTATTTTTTTCATCTTTCAACTCTTTCGTTAGATGCAAATATCACAAATTTTATCAATTAGACCTTTGAAAAGATACGAATGAAATAGATCGGATGAAGAAACTATAGACAGCTAACTACTATTGCCAAGAAATTAGTACACTGAAAACAAAATAAGACGTTATCTGAGGAAAACTAACGAAAACAAAAAGAAATTTCCACAACAAAAACGATGACTGAAAATAAATAATTTTTTTCAGATATTTCAGGTATTAGTAATTATGTAAATTATATTTTACTGTACTGCAGCGCTGAAAGATTGTGCAAATTCCTGCCTGTCCACTTAGAACACTGTTCTAAATTCTATTGTAGGTCATTTCTCGGATATTTTCTAATGAATTGAAGTTCTCTTGGGAATGAACGTTTTCGTCTTTCTCATAAAACATGAAGTTTACAATACATTGAAAGCAACCATTTTTCATGAGCGACACTCCTGCTAAGTTTTCTTCTTCGTGCCACTGAGCGACGAGTAACCGGGAGCGAATAAGTACGAGGTAAATTAGGTGTTTACTTTTTACGGTCACTGCGTCAAGTTTTTGTCCAATAACAATAGGACATACACAATATTATCACACACACACACATATATATATATATATATATATATATATATATCCATACACACACACACAGAATACCATGTGTGAGTGAGTGTGTTTGTGTATATATATACGTACACAAAATAGTATGTGTATATATATATATATATATATATATATATATATATATATACATATATCCAAAGTACTTCATATGCATATATATATATATATATATATAAAGTACTTCATTATATGTATATATATTTATGTATATACACGTATACAATCACACATATATATATAAATACATATAAAATACCATGCATAATTATATTTTTTAGGAACTAAATACGTACAAAATATTCGTACAGAACATTAATATTTATTATTACAACTTCACGCTAGTAATTCAATGCATTATTCAATTCCTGGGGTAATTTATCGCCAACCCGAGGTTAGTCATTTTACTTTGTAGGACATAATTTCATAAAACGTATGAACTTTATTGATAGATATAGGTTAAAAGGTCTTGCTCTTTTCAGTTGCCATAGAAAAGTAGCAGAGTTCGAAAATTAAACTATAAGGCAACAATGTAGATACATTTACGTATGTGACAGACGCAATTTGTTTTGCTCTCGTAAATCGACTGTTTGGCAACACGTAAATACTTGGTTCGGGTTCACTCAAGGAATATGTAACTCTTTTCGGTCTTAAATGCTTTTGCTTTATTCCTCCATTTATAGAAACTGTAGCCGGATTCTGACTGGTTCTTTACTGATGCTCTTTCAATACCATTCTAGTTCAAAAGCAACTTTCTACGAAGGACGGTTCCTGTTTTGCCAACTAAATTTCAACCCATCTACATTCACCTTAACATTGTCTACAATTGCCTCAAAGAACGTTGTTCTGCTGTTTCTGATCTAAAAGTTTACCTTTCGACGGATCCCCTCACTCGACTATTTCTCAGCCTGAGAAATTTGAAACAACTGTGTTTATATATAAATTTATTATTCTACATCCCATAGTAGTCATGTTAGTTTTTAGGACAATTCCTCGTTAAAAGACCAAATGTTTATCATTTACTAACACTGTTAGTCCTCTTTTGGCAGCTGTACCTCAGCCTTTCACTATTCACCGAGGCATTTCCTGTGCCTTCACATACTTTTATGGGTGTTTTCTTGATGTTACTTATCGACAATCTCTCTCTTTCTCTCATTCCCTCCTCTCACAATTCTTATACTTACATCGCTGTCCCTATTTTTAAATAATTTCCAACATATTCATAGCTTGGTCAGTTTATTGCTGGTTAGTTGCGGTCCTGTTGGGATATTAACCTACTCTTATGATGGACGAAGGAATAGGATAAGAAAAAGAAGTAATGCTAACTCAAGAGAAACTCGTCTCTTTTAATATAGGAACAATCTGCCAAAAACTTTGGGAAGCTACTAAGAAGCATAGTAAATTAAAGTCTGGTGGCCGCAGAAAGCTGAAAAGTTGAATCCTATTCCTAACATTATCCTCCAAGATATTGGTGTATACATACCTACACTTTTACAAGAAGTGCTACAGTAACTTTGAAGTTTCGGTTGCACACCTTCGTCAAAATGTCAGACTGGAGCAGAGCGAAATCGCGAAGTCCCTCAGTCACAACACTTCTGAAATTCTAATTCTACAAAACGTATGAAATAATTTGTGTGTATGTCAAATAAAAACAAACCACACACATACACACAAATGTGTGTTAAGAAGCTGGCTTCCGCACCACACGGTTCCGGGTTGAATCCCACTGCGTGGGGCTTTCGGCAAGTGTCTTCTGCTGTTACTTTGGGGCAACCAAGGGATTGTGAGTAGATGTGGAAAACGGAAACTGAAAGAAGCCCATCGTATATGTGTGTGCGTATTAGTCTTCCCTTCCTGCATGACAGCTGACATTCGTGTATTTACGTGTCCGTAACTTACCGATTCAGCAAACAGAACTGAAAGTATGAGTTCCAGGCTTAAAAAAACAGAAGTACAGATGTCGATTCCTTCGACTAAAAATTCTTCATGGTGGTGCCCCAGCATGGCCGCGGTTTTAATGACAAAAACAAGTAAAAGGCAAAAGATGTATACAGAAAGATTTACCAAGATAATCGCATGGCTGATTAAAAATTCATAACAGTACAAACGGATGGTCTTACCCGAAATGTAATCAAAGGGCTTATATTAATTACCCCAGTGATGTGCTGCGCATGTGTGGAGGCTGCCTGTAGATTATTTGTTCAAAACGATAATATTTGTATGTACCTAATACCGATTTCTGATATCTGTTTCTGATATGATGTCCTGATGAAGTGAGGAAATGTCAACATTTCTGTCAGAAATACATTATTGATTAGTGAATTATGAGGAGGAGATTACGACCTCACCAGTGTTTGCATATAGAATGCAAAAAGACTATTGAATAGCAGAAGGTATTCACTGCAGCACTAAAAGTATCTCTATGATCAGTCGGATTTTATGCAACGATATTTTGCTGAAATTGCGTAGAGAAGGAAAAAAAAATAAAGATAAATTAATGGAAATTGTAAACGAGTGTTTTAACTGTCATCATGATTTTTATACACACGAAATATATTTTGTTTATACATATTATGTGTTATATGTGGTGTGTGTGTGTGTATACGTTGCTATATTCGTGCTTATATATATATGTTCTATATAAAAAAACAATTTAACATTAAACTGAAGATTAACCAATACATTTTTGTAAAGTATATATAACTAGTTTATGTACAGTCAACACTTTCTATGCACACGCACACATACGCACACACACACATCTGTATACATGATATATATATATACTATATGCGCACATGTGTATGCATATATCATATACACACATATGTATATATATACATATAAATATAAGCGTGCATACATGCATTTAATGACATTTTGTTGGTTACTACAAAGTATGGCCAGGTGAATAGAGCACTCATGCTATGCTCATTTCAAAACTTCGAAATCACTCGCAATAAATTATTAAAATTATCAAATTCTACTTTTACATTTAGTCTTTCATCTGGCTAATGTTTATTGGTTTTATGGTTTTAAACTTTAGCACTCAACACACACATGTTTGTATGTGTGTATATATATATATATAACAAGAAATTTTAGTGCATCAGCGAATCTGACGTTACAGTTTATACTCAATCCTGAGGAGACTCCTAAAAGAGTAATACAAAGGAAAACAAATCAAATCGAGTAAGAATTAGTTTCTAAAATTATTGATTAACTGTTAAAGAGGAAGCGGGTTCCAGTGTGATGTGATCTTACAGTCATTCAGACGCCTTATCTGTTAATTCGAGTGTTATAGATATCGATCCACATATCCGTGCATTTGTTTGTAGCAAGAGAAGGAGAGAAAAAGAGGTGGTAAGTGTGAGAGAGAGCGAGAGAGCGAGCGAACGTGTGTGACAGAGAGAAATAGGCGGAGATGCGTGTGTGTGTGTGTGTGTGTGCACGCGTATATATATATATATATATATATGTTGGGAGAGATACAGCGGTCGTCTCACTAACACGTTCTGTTTAATCAAGCGAGTAATGTTACTGATAAACGATATATGTGTATGAATAAGTGTGTCGTTTAGGCATAGCAACAAGTATTATTGAAGTGTATCTCTATATATGTACTGTATATAAAAAGAACATTAATTGTGAATAAAAACAGTAACAAATAGTTCTTAACAATAGGCAAAAGGCCATCCATATTCAATGTTTTGTGATGAGGCGTTAAATCGATTTAATATAAACCTCGTTCAGGTGACTCATTCTTTCGATTATTGATCAGAGAAAGAGAAAAGGTGAAGCTGACTTCCAAGGGAGTTGATCTGTGAATCTTGCGATCCATTGCATCGATATTCTATGGATTTTGGAAATTGACACCTAAAGGCCAGAAGAGTTGAACGACGGAGGTTCTGTTGTATTTCATTAGTTATTCTATCGACGGAGCGGAAATATTAGAGGCACAATCGATCACCGTGGCACATGAACTCAGAGTTTGTCTTAGAAAAGAATTTAATACCGCATCGTATTTCATGAACCATGTTACCGGTTCTGCTAATTCACCATCTGCGAGACGATTGATTTCCAGGAATTACACAAACCATCATATTATGTCGAAGAGGTATACCCAATTAAATCGATACGAGATACTCTGTGGTACTTCATTTTATTGATTGTTGGATTGATGAAAGCCAAAAACACTTTTTCAGAATGTCTGGACTACTAAAAGGAGGGGTCGAATGTATACTCAAATGAAAAAAAACCTTGTAAATGCTCGTATCAGAGTGGCCTCTGATTAACTCATCCAAAGATATCCAGTGTAGTGTTAAACAAGGTGGAGCTTCATGCCTGTTACTGAAAAACAGGGATGAAACTTCCGAATGACTTTCAAACCGTTTTTGTGTTCCAAATTTCGTATAAAATATTTTGGCCGTTCCGACATCAAGGTTCATGGTGCTACAGAGTGGGATCGAGCACGAAGCAACCATACTGTAACACAAACATGTTAATTCTGCCACACATGTACTCCATTAAAGAATTACTACTATGTACTGCACAGTGTTAAAAAACATACAATTATGTAAGAGTATTTATAACTATACTGAACAAACTGTTACACTATATCACACTATGAGATGATACACTCATATTTTGTAGTGTTTTAAATTTGTCTGAAATCAATTTTTAGTATATAATACTTCAATAAACTTGTTTAGATCAACAAGGAAAGCATACTAAAACTACTAACCATGAAAAATACAATAAAATAAACAAACTGTAAACAAGAAAAATTCGCTAGACCCAACATTTCTTCCATCTTGTGTAAATCGCGAGCACAATCAATGACCTTAAAACGCAGACGATAGTTTGGCGCCAAAATTCGATAGTTAGCTGATGACTCAGTGTATCATTCGATCCACCATGTTTATTGGGACAAAATTACAAGGAAATGCTGAGATATGTTAAATAGGTTTAATATTATATTCACCTTCAAGCTATGCTTGATTAGTTCACATTATTGCCTGTCTCTGTCAACAAGTCTAATGAAGCATTAAAAAGAAAAAGAACTTATAGAATCCTCCAATACACACACACACACACACACACACACACACACACACACACACACACACACACACACACTTATGTATACACGCCTGGTCACACACTGCAAAATACAGTATTACACACAAAACATTCACAGACATAAAAACATGTGCACAAAAAAAAACAAGGACACATAAATACAGAGGAATGAGGATAAATCAATTTTGCAACCTGCCTATTTATTTATTCTTGTGTTATCTGCTATAATAATGTTTAGTAGTTTTACCTCTCTAAACTTATGCAAACACATGTGGATGTGGATGTGTGCGTGCGTGTGCGTATGAGTGTGAGTGATAGATAAGTGGATAGATAGACACAAGCACATAATTATATATACAGCCATTGTTGGGTAACGATCTGGAAAAAGACTACTCCATACAAAAGGTAAAGTACAGTAGTATTTTAAGCTGTAACAACGTAACAGAGCACTGAACAGACATATCTACACTGCTGAAATTTAAATCTGTATAGCCTAATCCGGCTTGCATGAAATAGATTAAATCTTGCCTCAGCCTTTAAGTTGTTCATCACTTTATTAACCATAAAAGAATTGATGGAATATTCAACATAGAACATTGATTCGTGGTAAGGCCAGAGTCGATGAACTCAAACCCAGTGAAACATTGATAGGCTCCACTTGACCACGTTGGTATTAGTCACCCTTTATATTTCTCCCGTGGCTTTTAACCTGGCAGAATCGTCAAAACGTTTACTCAGATGCTTTTTATATATACATATTTTTGGCTTCGTAATTTCTAGTTCAAATCTTTCTGCCATGCATTGTTCTGGGATCAGTAAAATTATGCACAAGTAATGAACCTAAATTTAATCCAGAAACTATTCCTGTTCGTATGCTTGTATTCATATTATTTCATATCACTGTTGTTCACAGTGATAGGTTTATAGTTGGATTACTGTAGTCATCGTGGTGTTGATTATTATCTTTGTTGTTGTTATTCTGTTTTCTTGGAATGGTTGTCATTATTTCTTTCCTGCTTGTTCTGAAGTTCATCGTATGTGATGTCAACTTTAGATTTTTGAATGCCATCTTTTTGAAGTTATTCCTTTATACTTGTTGTGTTTATATATATTTATGCCAAAAAGCAATGCTGGCTTCAAGGTTTTTTTCTAATACATAAAAATAAAACGTTCTGGAAATGTCAACACTTTTCTTGACATATATATTTTAAAGTAAGGTGTTATGTGCAAGAGAATATTGTAAAGAAATAAAGAATGAAAGGTGGATACAAAGAAGGAAAGAAAGAAATGGAAGAAGTGGGAGAATTCGTGGAATGATGTTAATGGTAAAGAATATATGAATAAGTAGTAAAACTTTAGATATAATGAAAGGAAAATGGTAACTAGTAAGAGATATATTGAAATAAAGGATATAATAGTCAAAGGATCAGAAAGAGACAGCAAAAACACAAACAAATATGAAGGGAAAACTTTTAGCTCAACAGAATGAAGATATTTAGTTAAGCAGAATAAAGACTTCAAGTAAAGAAAAATATAAGACAAATTTAGGAAATATCAAAGTAGACTGGAAAAATAAAAAAAAAAGTCCAACAAAACAAAAATATGGTTGTTTGAAGGAACGAAAGAATAAGAAATAAAAGAACATGATTGATAAATAAGAGATATGTAAGAGAGAATAACGGCTTTTGGATAGGTAGGAAGGATGGAGAGGGTGAAAAGTGTAAGAAAGTCGGATACGAAAATGAGAGAGAGAGAGCTTGAAGGCAAATGAGATTACTTATTCATGAAGAATAGAAGAAAATACAGAAGCGTGAAAGAGGAAGGAAGGATGAAGAAACGAAAAGAGATATTGAAACGAAATAAGATGGAAAGATGAAGCTAAGGACAAAAAGAGTGAATGTTTGAAAAAATACAACAATAACTAGATTATACAAAAAGTACAGTTTTAGAGAGGAAACATTAATAAAATGTATGAATAATGAAAATATAAATCGTTAGAAAATACATAAATTGGGATAAGATCAATGACAAAATTAAAGAACGCCATAATGTAATAAAACAACGGAAAAAAAACCCTACCGAATTGTAATGTGAAAGAAGAAAAATGATTTTAAGGAAATCTTAATATGTAATAAAGAAAGATAGAAAGAAGCAAATAATGCATTAATTGAAACAAAGACGTAAAGAATTAGGAAAAATCCTTTAAAAGGAGAAAAATACTATTTTTTCTCCAATTGCTTTCTCTTAGTAAAATAATCGTAAAATATATTTCAAAATTTCTTTGACATTCATAAAGTTCAATACATATTTTTTTCAGAAGATTCACGTATGCACCCTACACTGCCGGCCCCTCCACTTTAAGCATGGAATATATATATATATATATATATATATATATATATATATATA
>NC_068999.1:40841010-40844192 GCF_001194135.2 Octopus bimaculoides | reverse complement strand
ATATATATATATATATATATATATATATATATAAGCACATGTATATAGGTATAAAAAGACGTGCATATAGACACGGTGTGAGAGGAGATTGACTATATGGCAATATGCTTCTCTGTGGTACACACAGCATGAGATTAAAGAGCAGCTTTCAATACAAAGGAAATATTCACAATGAGAAATTTAAATGTAAAAGAAAAAAAGACATCAGATAACCACACAACAAAACAAAACAACAATGATTTTTTTTCGACTAAAGGGATATATTGTCGATTACATTCATATCTTTAACTTTGAAGTTAAACAGCCAGCATTTATCAAATAATAATTGTAGCTATTTAAAAACATTTCTACAATAACTGACACAATTACAATACAGCTTTATTTTTCGTTTTTTAAATGCTGCAGTTATAAACTTTAATTATGAGAGCTCTTATAATGGCAGCTGATATGTACGTCAGTTCTGAATGGTATGCTGTGTATAGAGAAACATGTATTTACGTTCTGTGCGTTTTGCTAAAAAAAAAGAAATATTCTTTCTCCCATATTTCTCCAAAGCAGACACAAGTCTCCTTCTTCTGTATTTAGAAAAGATAAATTTGGAAGCCATTTCTCTCTTTATAAATGTATTTAAATCATACATAAATACGACTTGAAGAGCTGCTCAAATTTCTATCGCGACACGAAGTAAAACCGGAGACGGAAGGCAAACTCCAAACTCAGATTCTCTACTCAGTTTTGTTAGTGTTTTTTTTTCTGCAAATGTCTCGATGATCTTAGAGTAGTCATCTTGCTCTTGTTTATACTTCTTTCAATCATTAGATAGCAGCCATGCTGGAGCATCACATTCAAGGATTTTAGTCGAACAAATCCATGCCAGTACTTATTTTTTAAAGACTGGTACATATTATATCGGTCTCTTTTGCCGACCAGCTAAGGTACAGGAACAGAAATAAACACAGACACATGACCAGCTTCTGCACAATGTTCGTCTACCTAATTCTCTCACAAGATATTTGTCGATTAGGATCTATACTAAAAAACAAAACAAATGTCCAAATTTTTGCGCGGTTGAAATGAACCCGTTGTAGAACAAGGCATACACGGTCATGGAACAAAGCATCTCGTACACCAATGCACAAGAAAAACCTAAATATTCCCTACACATGGAAACAGGGTGTAATGCGGTTTAATACACCTCACAACATAATCATAGCCACCGTTATGCTATAAAACTATTTCTAATCCGATAACACTTCCAACTTAGGTAATGACAACTCAAATTCCTTGATATTGATATCGCTATTGTTCCATTTATAACATTACTTCTATATTTGATATCACATTCTAAAACACAGCTTTAAGTAATTCTCACCACATTAAGTATTCACTATAGAAGTCCATCTATCGCTTAGAGCAAATATCGGAGAAATGTTTATATCATTGACGTCTTCATAGAACCTTTGAAAATTTATCGACCCCCCATTATGTAAATGTCTTAGAATTAAAATATATAATTAATAAAGAAATTCTTCATTTAAAAGCAATAATCCTTTCGTTCATTTGAATCATTACCGACTTTTATTAAGAAAAATTAAATAGATTTAATGAAAATGCTTAGCAAAATTGATGAAGAATATAGTGTCAGCTATATTATATTGATATTCTTGGAATATTTAACGTGAAATATGTATTTGGGGAATACTAGTTATTGCATCAATATATGGTTGGAAATTACGTCGATTTAGCCTTAAATTACTGCGTTCTTCCAAAGAGAGTTCACTACTAAGCACGTTTAATGAAAATCATTTCAGTTGTTGATCCACCATTTTGGATAACCACAGAGACCGCTTGGAGTCACTGTTGACCACTTTGAGGACCTTCAACTTAGAGCAACACCTCTCGCCAAAGAGATGATTCCAGGACAAACTCTCATTATAGAAAGAGGAAATATATTTGACTCACCGCAAGCACGTTTAACCTTTTAAACACAGATTCTAACATCAACAACATTCATTCAAGTCGAGTAACGAATAATAATTCAGGTCTTCGTCTCAAATTGTTTCAAACAACAAAAATGACAAATGTATACTTGCATCAATAACCTAGAAAACCCCATATAACAATGGCCCGAAACTGTTATCAATGCTTTACTGAGACATTCACTAACCTAATAGAAGCATTCATTGCTGGTATGAAACGTGTTGGCTCAGTTGTTTTAGTGCGGTCTATTTGCAGTCACTGATGTGTATTGGCACGAGACGTTTTAATGTTTCTCTTGGTTTTATGTTTTTCGCGTTCTCTCCTCCCTTCCTCCCTCTCTCCGCCATGTGCATGCAGAGATAGAAGGTATTTATGTGAGTCGTGTTCAGATCATAAATTGTCATATATCTCATTCCCTCCTTCCATCCATCTCTCTTGGCATATGTCTATTTCTGCGTATGCACTTACATCAAACAGGTCCAGTGTTCAGTTAGCCATACCAAATCACCAGGGTCCAAACAGCAACACTTGATCGTCGACAGAACTAAACGATTTCTTTACAGTTATAGAAGAAAAAACATTTCAGACAACAATCGATCCTTTTGACACTATCTAAGCGTCCCTTGAGTTGTTGAACGGTAAATCTAGTTACCTTCCCACACACTGTTGCATCGGAAGTAGTCAGAACCAAAATTACCTTCCTGATTTGTATTTCTAACAACTAACTGAGCAATCTTGGTATATAACTGTTATTTAAATGTCGATAGAGTTAGTTAAAACCAACGTACTCACTCCACACGACGAATCCAACATTATATCTTATGCTTACGCAGCAACAGCCGATGCATTTAAATATGTGTATGCAAAATTATTCTTTATATCATTCATATACCATTGTCGTAGTCTTATACTTTGGTTATAAATGCAGTTTGCCATAGAATACAGTGAAATGCACAGGCGTAACATTGTGCATAGTGTTGTAACTTACTTGCACTATCTCTAACACTAACGCGATAAATCAATCGCCTGATTAATGTGCAACGTTGAATCGAAGCTAATCGAACAGTTCTCGTGTAAGAGACAGATAAAACCTTATTGGTATAGAGATGTTAAATGAACGTTTAGTAAGCAAACATGTATGAATAAATTCAGGATTTAGCTGTGTACTCCGTCTCCACATGTATATATATATATATATATAT
>NC_068999.1:40836084-40840239 GCF_001194135.2 Octopus bimaculoides | reverse complement strand
TATATATATATATATATATATATATATATATATATATGTATATAGTTCTATAAGAAACTGTATGTACACAAATATTTATTTGGAAATATTCAGATAGAGAAGAAATGGTCACGTACTTAGAAATGGAGGCAGACGTGAGAAAGACAATACGCATCATATTTTCGATCGGCAATCATGAAAATGTAACTGGGCAGTATAAACGAAAGAACATTTATTTCTACACAGAGAAATATCTATTGCTAGCCGAGTCAGAATGTTGTACTTTAGCGAGATAATGCTGCTATAATGACACTCAACAATACATATTGGCGGTGTCCCAGCATGACCACAGCCTTAGGTGTGAAACGTTTAAAAGAACACACGCACATACACACACAATCCAACCAGCTTCTGATGAAAGATTAGCATCCGAAATGTCAAGACACTTATCCTCCCTTTTTGGACGTTAAAATAATACAGCATTTCTTTAAACTTGCCCCTACCTTGTTGTGCTCTTTCTGTTCTCATTGCATTGATATATATATATACATATATATATATATATATATATATATGTGTGTGTGTGTCGTCGTCGTCAGCGTTTTATCGTTTATCTCATAATTTATTTGGCTTCTTCTTGACCGCTTCTTCCCCTCAGTCCGTGTTTATTCATCTAATTACCAATGAGGCCGATTCTTGCAAAGTTCACAAGGGATCCGTGTTGGAAGCTTTGGTTGTTGTAGCCTCCATTTTACTTTCTTGTCCCAGGCTTTGAGATCGATTCCAGTCAGTTTTAGACTTTGCTTCAGCTAGTCCTTGTATCGATGCAGGCCTCGGAGTCTACTTCCGCTGGAAAGTTCACCATTTAAAATTTTACGAGACAGCCTACGTGACGCACCCATCTCAGACGATATTTCAGGATGGTGGCCTTGATGCTGCTACTTCTTCACCCGATCCATGAACTGAAACTGCGATCTCGTGATCTCGCTTGTGAGGATGACGGTTTTCTTCATTAATTAAAACATTTGGGACGGTAGAGAACGATGGAGTGTGAAATAACCAAAGACATCGGAACAAAAGTTATGTAGCCGGAGTCGATTAAGAATCGAGAAAATTTGTGAAGATGGCTGTGCTGTGAATGCAAACAGATCAGGCAATAACGTCAGCAAGACTAAAACATTAATAAGTGTAGAGATTATTTTTCCTTTGTAAGAAGGAAAAAAATATTATTAAAGGAAATCACTAAACGTATACATCAAAACAGAAACGTGCGACAGGAACACCCAATAAATAACCAAATGAATGAAGATATAAAATAAAAGAGCAAAACATAAATTAGAGAAATAAATAAAACTAAATATAAAAAAAAATATATTAAAAAACATCGAAAATACATTAGAATAAAAGGAAACGAAGCAATTAATTATCTTCAATGTATCGTTTTTGATTAGTTTTCGTATCCCCTGAAAGACGATCGAACAGATGCGATACGCACTAGTTTTTTTTCTGTTTGTGGGTGTGTCTGTATGTGTTTTATATACCCACACATACATACACAGTCATACATATATATGGTCTGTCCCTGAATATTATCAGGGTACTCACATGCGTACACACATGTGCAAAGTCAGTACACGCGCACGTGTATTCCATTACTCTGTGTGTGTACACACTCTCACTCACTCACACACACATATATGTAGGTGCATGCATCCATATCTGTATGTGTGCGTGTGTTGTAGCGTGCTGTCCAACATTGCGTTTTACTTTCATCTTCGAGAAAACATTACATCGCATTTGTGAGGTGATAAATTCGCATCTTATATATATTTATACACGCGCGCACGTACACATTCACATAACACATATATATCTCTATGTGTGCCTGTCATTATACGTCGACATAGACGATACGAACACCTACATACTACATACATCTGTTGATGAATTCCCGCCTATTTCAATACTTTCTTAGAACTATCTACTTGCATACCTATGTCATTCGTTTATTTATGCTTGTTTATTAATTTGCTGTACGAAAATAATTTGCTATCCAATTCCTTAAACTCATTAAACGCACAACACTATCCAATAGGTATTAGGCACCTCTCATTTTAATGCCGATACATTTATCAGCGGAACAATAATAAATGCCAATATGTAAAAAGGCACAACCGTTATACACGTAGGTTATATCCAAAAATAAGTCAGTTGTATGTATATATATATATATATATATATATATATATATATATACGTGTGTGTGGTCTGTGTGTGTGCACGCACGTAAAACACACTTATACGGAGCAGTGGTAGGAATTATACAGAATGGAATAAAGTAAAAAAGAAAACAATTGCAGTGCCATCTCTTTTATATGTATCTTTTATTGATTCATGAATCAACGTATATTCTTTGCTTGTTATATTCTCTTACAAACCTCAAATAATTGACAGTAACGAAGGAAGCAGTAACCTTCTATGACTGCTTATTCGCGCTTTCTCTCAAATTATGTTCTTGTTGCTGTATGTCACAATGTGCAGGTGTTTCTTTTTGATCAATATTTTCAAAATGGGATCACGAGAAACCCCATCATCCACTATGCGGTATCCATCTTTCTATCTATCTATTCATCTATCTATCGATACGTATATATATGTTGCTAAATTAAGAGAGGTGACGCGTAAAATGCTTTCGCCGTTCATTACTTATGTGAAATAGTCTGATATATGAGAATATAAACCCCCAACTGAAAAATGGGCATTTGTACGTCTGGGAATCACTTACTAATGTTCATTTTCTATAGTCAATACGCAGTAAAAGTTATATAAATATACACAAGCAGTTCCGTATAGCCCAGCCATGTTATAGTGGCAAAAAATGTTACCATCTATACATGTATATAACCTCAATGATGGACAACTACGAACCTAGTAGAGCGTAACATAAAAAAGATTAACAGTCAGCAATACCTCAGAAACAAGAGATCAAACATGTCCATCCCATCTTCAGCAGCCTAATGGATATCCTTATGTTTTCGATATTTGCGTATTTCAACTCTATCTAGTGGTTTGAATGGCGCCTGGCAGAACGCAACCCGGAAATTTATACACGAGAAGAGAGTGTGAGAATGCTGTGACACCAAAAAATTTGCAACCAATTAGAAATCATGCTCCTCATTACCAAATTCACTCACAAGGTTTTGATCAGCCCAGGTAGTGGGACTGAACCCGGAACTGTGTGGTTCGGAAGCAAGCATCTTACTACACAGCCGCTCCTGCGCTTATATAAAATTTATTTGTAAAAGACGCGCAGTTTTTATTCTTGGGTGCGGGTGGTACCTTTTTCCACAAGCAAACCACTTCATCCTGCTTTCTTCCAGTCCACTGACCTGTAGATGAGTAACCCTGCGACGGACTGGCGTCGATCAAGGGGAATGGTGTCACTTTGGTCATTTATACTCCATGGAAACCGGGTAACCGGCCCTGAGTCCAAGAACTCGATGCCTAATGTCCGGCGTTTGCTGATGTCGATGATAAATTACCTCGATTAAGTAATCGGATTACATCACACTTAGGAGTGAAAGTTCTGTTACTTCAAAATCTGAAAATACATACCTACTTTGATGTTTTTCGTCACTATATCTACAGCACCTCCTTTAGCTTTTGACAGATCTACATACGTTTGTCAATGTGCAATTAAAGTAGCTAGAGGGAACATACTTAAATATATTTCACTCAATCCTTGATATTAAGATTTATTGTCGGTCCTTGCAAATGCCATTCAAACTTGAAACTGTAATCACGTGAAGTGAATGTCAGAATTCTATCAGAATATCTCGCTATAATTCAAGGTATAATGACATATTTTCCATTATGTTCACCATCTGGAACAATATCGCCTTCAATCATGCGTTCTTAGAAATGGGTTTTCAGAATTTCTGTTCCATTGCAAAGCCCATTATCCTTATATAAATTTCGCAATGGCATTGCAACCCTTACAATTCCAAAGGTAATATTAGGAGTTAAAATTCCAGCAAAGTTTACACCCGTTTAGAAAGTCGACTACATAATTGTACAAATTATCTTCAGCATCACAAGCATCTCTCTCTCTCTCTCTACATACATACATACATACATACACACATTATATATATATATATATATATATATATATAT
>NC_068999.1:40833404-40836074 GCF_001194135.2 Octopus bimaculoides | reverse complement strand
CACACATATATATACACACGCAAAAATATAGATATGCTAATATAGATAGACACACATATATTTATAAATGCACACATATATATACACACGTTACATATTTTCACAAACAGATACACACACGCATGTATATTTACGTGTACGTTTTATAAAGCTTTGAATGCCATATATGGTTTCCATATTTTATTTTATTAATATTATTATTACGTGGCGCGTATTTCAGATTGCTAGCCTATCCTGTGGTTTGATACTCCGGTCGTACTGCACTGAATAAAGGTAAGCAGTATCGGACACGCTGCTTTCCTCGAACTAAGATTGCTTGTCACACATCACAACGCATATAGATCTACACATCTCCGTACTTATATAAACACGATACATACACACACATACATACATATACATGATGTCATATATATGCTGACATACTACTCTAAGTTTCACTTTTGACCGTTCATCACCGTTGTGCGCTGGTTATGACGTTTAGAATAAGAACGTGAACTCATCGTTTCTCCACAACATGTTGAACTCTATGCAAAAGTGATTATCTCTCGTGTTCGAAGATTTTACCTTTCACAGACTCAACAACAGCGTCGAGATCTTGTAGAACCAAAGCCCCTTAAGAAAGGAATGTGAAAGGATTTCAACACTTACCGATATGAACATTTAGGTTCTAATGTATTTTGATATTTGCTCCATCAACCCTGATGAACGTTCTGCACTCGGGCCTCCGTGGATTCTTTTGAAACCACTGGAGCTATCTTTCTTCTGCATTGAACTGACGATCGAATGTACTTTTGTGATATTTTCCATCTTAACATCATTTCTCGAATCAATGGTTTCGATACCCATTCATTCAACGTATCATCCTATATGCATAACAATCTACCTTTGCAATTATATTTCAGAATTCATACAGAGGTGCCTCATTTCATAAATTTTCTTTCTCATCCGAACAAAATAACGTGCAATAGATAATAATCCTGATCCAGTTAGCTAATTCAAAGCAAAGCTTTATCATATTTACCCAAAGAAAATATCACGCTGTGTGTGCACTGCTCTTTTCTACTGCGGCCATTATCACAAACAGAAAGACCATCACAATTTCAACTAGAACACGAATCAATGATCGTACTTAAATATCTAAATTTTGCATGCAACAGTTGTCAAATGAAAGAATGTCCGTTTATAAAACATGTTCTATGTATCTATGACGGTTTGTACACTAGAATGTGACATAATATGCATTCGATGTTCGATCTGAACGCTGATGTCAATGCAAATTTGACAAAAATTAAAAAAATTGCCTGCATTTAATGTGTTGGCCCTAACTGAATTATTCTCTGCGCGCCAGTGGGTTGGGTATCTTTCTGATCCTTTAACCGTTTCATTCAATGGTTGCAGCCATTCTGGAACACGGCCTTGGAGGGTTGTAGTCAAGCAAAACGACCCTAGTATGTATTTACGCCTTGTACTTCTTTCTATCCCTTTCTTTTGCCGAATTGCTGCGTTATGCAGACGTAAAGTAATCAACACCGGTTGTGAAAACGGATGGACACACACACACACACACACACACACACACACACACACTGAATTTGGTTGCTCTCAATTTTCTCCTAAATTCATTCACGAGGCATTGATCTGGCCGAAGCTAAAGACATGCTTATAATACCGATTTCAAATTTTGGCACGAAGCCAGAATTTTCGGGGGATGGGATAGGTCGAATACTTCAATCCCAGTACTCAACTGGTACTTATTTTATAGGTCCCAAAATGATGAAAGGCAACGTCGACTTGGTTGGAACTTGAACTCAAAAAACTAAAGATGGACGAATTGCCGCTTAGCATTTTGCCCGGCGTGCTAACGATTCTGCTAATGAAAAGTTAATCTACAGCAAAACTAAATCAGAATGAGTGCAAACCAAGCAGCTTAACCGCACATAACTGTGTATATATATCAAATAAAATTCGTCTCAAAATAATACTATATTTAGCTACAATATACAGAGTGCTAGCTAGTATGTTTTATTATTGATCCTTCCATCGCAAATTACGAAAGAACGATGACGTAATTACATCCCAGGTGAAATGAGGAACATGAAAGTATGATAACTACTTGAACATTAGTAATGAGATGGTAATGATTTTTGTTCTCTTCACTAATTATTACTTTCAGTTATCTTTTTAAAATTTCCGGTAGGACATAAGGTGATACAAAAGCACAGACGCACAGACACACAGTGTAAACACGTACATGCATTTACGTATACTTACGTGTATACATAAATGTATGCGCACATATACATACGTATATACAAATTTACACCGACATATAAGTTCATAAATATATGCTCATATACCTGTATATACACACTTATAGACATGCGCGAGAGCACACGCATACTCACATATATTCTTTCTTTTATTTGCTTGTCATTTGGCTGCGGAGATGCTGGAGCACCACCTTTCGTCGAAAAAATCGACCCCCAGGCCTTATTCTTTGTAAGCCTAGCACTTATTCTATCGATCTTTTTTTGCCGAACAGCTAAGTACAGGTATAAATACAGACACACACACACACACATTCATATATATATATATATATATACATACATACATTTACTCACACACATACATATATACATACATATGTACATGCACACACACGAA
>NC_068999.1:40826970-40830678 GCF_001194135.2 Octopus bimaculoides | reverse complement strand
TATATATATATATATATATATATATATATATGTATATATATATATATATGTATATGTGGTATGTATATATATATATATATATATGTATGTATATATATATATAGTGAGAGAGAGGGGGAGAGAGAATGTGTGTATATATTACTATATATGTGTGCGTGTGTTTACGTATGGATGTTTGTATTAGAAATTCAGTTTGTCATCGTTCATTTGTTTTCTGTGATAATTCTTCCTGGAAATTGTTTTATTCTTCTGCTGTCCCAAACAATTTTATATGATTCTTTTGCCATTATACAAACGAAAGCTCAGATTCAGAGCGAGAGACAGACGTACAGAATCCGCCATTACTATTTTTGCTTCTCGGCTACAATTTACTTGAACTCTTCGAACTCAATTATTTTCAGAGTAAACATCGATTGTAAAAATAGCTAACTGATTCAATATCCTAACGTTTTGACCCTCGAAGATTTTTGTAGTTAGCATTCCCCCGAGAGACACGTTTAAAAACAAATGTAAGCATAGACAGACAGTTTTATTAAGATCACAAAGATATATGCGCGCGCGTGCGTTTATATATATATATATATATATATATATGCTTGTATATATGTGTGTGTGTTCATATATCTATATGAATTAAGGGACGTATGTATGTGAATTTGATTACACGCACACATATTTTCAAATAAATACAAGTAGGTACTTACTGATTATATATATATATATATATATATATATATATATATATATATATATATATATATATATATATATGTATGTATATATATATATATAATATTTCTTCAGTGGGAGAAAGAATGAAGAAAGAGCTACAAAACTATGCACCATGTCGTTCACACACACGCACACGCACGCACACACACACGCACGCACACACACACACGACGTTTTCTAATTATATGCCTTAGGATTATAAATGCGTATACATTTATGTATATGTGTGTATGCATCTATGTTGAGATATGTAGGTATGTATTATATGTATGTACTATATATAAAAATATGAATATACCAAGCAACAGGGAAATGCCATCAGCCGGTGAATTTATAGTTAACCGTCGCGTCTTTTTCCTTGTGGTATTCATTTCGGCAATTTTGCCTTCTTATTTCAAATTCCACTCGACTTTCTAGAGTTGTAGATCTGATGTCTCTCGTTTGAACTCCCCACCTTAGCTGCTTTCAGTGGATAATTCTCCCTTACATATATTTGAACTCAGATTCCACTTTGGGGGACGAATCCCATATACGCACCAACCAGTCTTGAAAACCCTCTAATGGTTATGGGATACACCTTCCTCCCTCACCGAATATAGGTGTTTCTGATACAAAAACAGAAAACATAAACTGTCATTCGTATGTTTACTTAGGTGCAACTGCAGTACTTCATATTTCAAGCGCATAACTATCTCGGAAAATCTTGAAATTCGAAGATAAATAATTTATCAATATTAACATGATCAAACATTTAAATTTCTATGGAAACTGCGATCCATGCTCAGAAAGAAGATCAGTGAGGACCAAGGGAATTGATTATCAAACATTTTGTTCAGCACCATTTAAGAATGTTCATTTTCATTTCAAATTATCGCCTGAAGGATCGTGATCAACCGAAAATTCTCAATACCAACAATGAGAAGGATCTGCTCTATAATATTAAATATATCCATCCATACGTGTGTGCGCGTGTTTATGAATATAAACGCCAATACTAGCAGAACAACGTGTCTTAAATAAACTAACAGAGCGTATCAATTTTATTAATTTGTTTAATTTGGCGCTACACACTCCGATTTGACATTCTCGTCGTTGTGGGCCCGTTTACGTAGAGACTATATGTATAACACGCACACTGACAAGAGCACACATTTTATATCATAATGGGATGTGTTTGTGTTTTATATTTGAATATGTCATGGTATTATATATAATTAGAAATTTTCCTAAGCAGTTATAACATTGTATTTAATGAGGTAATGACACATGTAAAGGTAGGATGACATTATCATAGGTGTCCGTCTTATACTTGTTTTATCACGTGCTTTATCTCGTTGATATGTGTTATTTAAATTTGACCTCTTAATAGAAAAAGAAATTGTCATCCAAACATTTCAAACACAGATATCCTGTGAACACCGACATTTTGTTTAGATGTCGTCAGATCTAATAGGAAAATATTCTGTATTGGCTTGTTTTAAAAAATATATCAGCGGATAGTTTATATGAAACGAATCTTAAATGTCAATGACTGTCTGGCCTTCAGTAATTATTTTATGCATGACTGAGTTTGAAAAGAAAACAAACTGCAGCAAGGACGCTTCGGTTGTTGATATTAGAAATTTTTTCCTGCAGGGATAGTTATAATCACGTGTATGTACATTCATATATTGATGGCTATAAAATCCAGTGTTTGATGATGATTATAAATACATTTATACACACCTTAAAATGCACACACACACACACACACACACACATATATATATATATATATATATATATATATAACATGTAAGTTGTACGTATGTTTAGATATTGGATGATATAATATGATAATGATAATACATCGTGACTCAGAATTTCACACTGAACGATTATCATGCATGTTATTTTCCTCTCGCGTAAAGATTCTTGTATCGCAGGATTTGTTCGAAATGTGATAACTCCTTATCTTTTTGAGAGAGAGAGAGAGATAAATAAACAGATAGATAGACACATAGCCTCTCTCATCAGCTGTGCCGATCGTACAAATGTATCACAGGCTGTCAAGGACCCAGATGATATCCTAAATCCGAAAAACAACATTTATTCTATATACAAATAGGCTGATGAAAACAACATGCAAACATGCAGTTCAATGCTGAGAAGTTTCAAGAGCTCCACTAACAGCCCACAAACAGACTACAATCGGAATACACTGGAAAGAGGAAAGAGGGATGGTGCAGTCCCAGAGGCAGAATCGGTGAGTGACCTGGGAATTCCCACGAGTAATGATATAACATTCGATGTGCATATTACCAAGATGATGATGGAAACACTAAGCTGGCGAGTAGCAGGAAGAATGACACTATGCTACTCCTACGGCGAACTTTCCTTCTAAATCGTCTAGATTCCTGCTCCCCACTCTGGTCCTGGCAGAGTGTCAAAATTGAAGCAATCCAGTGCCCCTACATCAAGAATATTGACTCAGTGAAAGAGATGAGCTACTGGGAGAGGATAAAAGTACTAAAGCTCTACTCCATAGAAAAAAGTTGTGAAAAACTTGTGATATATATATGAAAGATCCCAGAATAACTCGCTCTCAACTTAGGAATTGGAAGTCATACCAGCCACCAAACTGGGCAGCACTGCATAATACCAAGGGTTACGCCTTCGAGAATATGGACCAAGCACTATAACAACTTCGGTTTCAGGAGTCCACGACTATTCAACATTCTTTCAAACAATCTCAGAGATTTGCGAGGTGGAGGTTTTCAAATGGCGCCTGAACAAATTTTTATCTAAAATACCTGATGAACCCACATCGCAGCAAGAAGCACAAAGAAGAGCATCTCCGTCAAACTCGCTACTTTACCAAAAACAGTACAGAAAACAAACCCAAACAGGCCGAAAGCTGGTGCTCCAGCTTGGCATCACCCTTTGACTGAAACCATTGGTAGATAACGTTATATATATATATATATATATATATAT
>NC_068999.1:40825957-40826299 GCF_001194135.2 Octopus bimaculoides | reverse complement strand
TATATATATATATATATATATATATATATATATATATATATATATATGATTAAGGTGACATTTATGTAAGACTTTCTCAGCTGCTTATTTCTGTATTACCTGTCCATAATGGTACCTATTTAACAGTCAAGGGGTTACCAAATTAAATTATACACACACACACACACACACACATACCTGGCAATTATATGCACATACACTCCATAATATATATATATACATATATATAATATACAAGAAATGAGGGCTGTGTGTGTGTGTGTGTGTGTGTGTATATATATATATATATGTATGTGTGTATATATATATATATATATATATATATATATATATATATATATA
>NC_068999.1:40820930-40825780 GCF_001194135.2 Octopus bimaculoides | reverse complement strand
ATATATATATATATATATATATATATATATATATATATATATATATACATACATGCGCGGGCGTACACTAACACACAAATATTTATAAGCGCAACGCATACATAATCTTTACCGTGATTTTCTTATACGTTTTAAATTTCTGTCTGTCTGTCTCGCTTTCACCGTTTGGCTCTCTTATTTCCTGTCTTTTTCCTTTCATTCATCTTTTTATTCAATTATTTTTCGCCTCTTATTCAAACCCCACCTTCAAATCTATAACAAAAACAAAAATATATCCTCTTATTTTTCTTCATTTCATTTCATTTCAATTCTCACAACCACTTCTTCCTCCTCCCCTTCCTCATCTCTTTCATTTCTTTAACCTTTCCTCATAGCTTCCATTTTTTTTCCGTCCATCACAACCTTTCTTTTCCTACAATTAATGTTTTGTACCTAATACCTCCATTATTCCTCAGAGCATTTTTTTATATTTAAAAATGACTTTTATGAATATTCACTTATTTTTTTATTCGTGGTTACTTTTAACTCTACTACAGTCTTCCTTCCCAACGTCGTTCCTTCTATAGTTCCTCTCACTTTACCATTCCTTTTGTTCAATATGTCTCCAAATCATATTTTCTTTACCTTCTCTCACATTTTTTCTGCTTCTCTTTCACCTTTACTGCGTACATCCTACTTTTCTTGGTCGTTATAACATCCAATATATCATTCTACTCCATTTTTTTTTCACTTTATCTCTTAAATATTTTTTTATATATCAATATCTACACGCTCAAACACACACAGACAAGAAAATATACACATACATGAATAACTGTACACATATATATATATACATACAAATTCAGAAATGTGTATATATGTACATGTGAGTAAAAGATGTGCGTGTGTGTGCATATGCATATGGACGTTTGTAATATGAATATGGTCGCGCGCATACACAAACACAGATTTGGTCTTACAACCTATTTAGTTTTTTTTTTACAAGATTTTATTTCTAAAAATATAAAAACAACAACAAAATCATTGCAACATTGATCGACAGTAACGCCTTTGTCCATTGTGCCGGCTTAATAAACGTTTGCAACTTTACAAGTGGCCTTGTACAATTCCCTTCTTTGATAGATAGCAGATCTGTGAAGTTAGTTGGAGAATTGGCTTCTTCAACCTGCCAGAACCAATCTTAATAACAGACACCGATTTCGGTGAATATAACTGTCATCGTATCTACATCTCCATATAACTTTGATCTCATAAAGCTATTATTTTTTTTTATACGAGTTATTTGTGTGTGTGTGTGTGTATGCACACATATATATATATATATATATATATATATATATATATATATATATATATTACGTGTATATATATATATATATATATTACGTGTATATATATATATATATATATATATATATATATATATTACGTATATCAACGTGAATTTTCAACAACAGAGATAAGTTTTAGACGGCAATACATCAATGTGTCCTTTCCATTGCGGACCTTCAACAAGCGATCAATGAAAGATCACTATTGCTCTATTTCTTCTCCTCACAGCTCTCTCTCTCTCTCTCTCTACCTCTGTGTAAGTGCGTATATGCGTCAAACGGACACATGCTCATAAAGGCAAACGTTCACAGACAGATACAATAGCCTTTGTCGCTTCCTCTAACAATATCTGCCTCTTTATATATATATATATATATATATATATAGGGTGTATATGGTGATCTGTAATATATACATGCATACATATGTGCTATATATATATATACACATATGAGGTGAGAAATGTGTTTGCATATGTATTTATATACATTACACACAAATACGCACCTATATTATTCATGGTAGAGTTGAGCATGTCATCTTTTCAATACTGTCTTGTGGTGATCTTGGAAGTAACATTTGGAGTGAAGACAAGTGAGGAAAGGGCCAATGATATGGCCTTTTGGCATTATGTTAGACGTTTCCTTGTCGGGTGATGTGATGAAGTTTATCAAAGACACTCAATAATCACACTGTAATGCTAAATTTTCAATGGTACTTCATGAGTGTGTGTGTGTGTGTGTGTGTGTGTGTGTGTGTGTGTGTGTGATATATGTTTTAGTTGCATACATGTATTTAAAATATATATTCCACTTATGGACATACATGTAACAAATATATCAATTTACATACATACACTTAATGATATATTCTTTAAACACGTACGCATGCGCACCAGAAAATTTCCTTACAGTTACTATTTTTGATTCTCAAAAAATTTTATCGTATTAAATATTTTTTTTTTCTTTTTTGTGTGTCATGAGCTTCGAAATATCTAATTTGTTCTAAATATCTTCAAGCACCGTGACTTGTCAAAATTGCTTCTTTGAAAATTATATATTTCCGCCGTTTAAATACAGTCAACGTCGCTGTTTTGCATTTAGCGGACATATTTCAGCGAAAGAAGAACTAAAAATTTACTGACTCACTACTTTTTCGTATTCCATTTTTGTTATTTTTTGTTAAAAAAAAAAAAAAAAACCCACACAGCTTTTGAAGTTTTAAATTGGAAATAGGTTTCCTCCAACAAGAATCGAAACTGGGTTTCCTTGACGGTGTATATCACTCGTCGCCAGCAGGCTACCTTGCACTTTACGGCATTTATCGATGCTGTGAATATTTGATTTAAAAACGTTTAGATTTTGACTGTAAGATATCCGCAGGAGATTCGAAAAATCGATTCTATATTTTCCTCCTTATGACATGCAAGATTTCAATGTATGTGAGTCTGTGTGTGTATTATATATATATAGCATAGGAAAAAAATCGAAGTATAATAAAATACCGAACTAGTTCAGAATTTTTAACTTGTATTGGATTTTATGAAAAAAAGTCGAGAATGTATTTAAAAAGAGAGAAGAAACTATATTTCTATATCGACTAAATTTGCGTGTGCGTCTGGAGAAAGCAGTGTTAATGTGCGTAAAGTTTATTGTCTCGGATATCTAAAAGAGTTTTTTCTTTTTTCCTGGATTACAACATTGAGTACTTCTAATTGACCCATCAACATGGCAACATAATACAATACACACACATACTCCTGCACGTATATGTGTACGTATGGTAGGAAATGATTGATCAACTCGTGCTCCGTTTTAACTGCAGCACGTGAAACTTGAGTATCTGACGCGACAGTTATATGAATGCAACCGAACAAGACCACGTCTTTAACCTACGGATATTTTCTGCCGTCCGCGTGGGATTCCGTGAAAAACGTCATTGGTTCTCCTCTGATTCTTATTTCCGAACATTTCTGTGTTCGTTTATCTGGGAGTTATACAATTCTCAGGCTCACAATAAATATATATATATATATATATATATATATATATATATATATATATATATAACTACTACGTGTGTATATATACTACGTATGTATAAGACCTGATACAGTGATCAAAGCAGTGCGCAGAAAAATTTGTTGAATGTCTAGAAATTTTCAATGAGGTGGAAGGCATACACGCTTATAAGATGAAAGAATACTTGTAGACAGTTGCTATGAAAAGCTTTGTAAAATATAAATGCTGCAGTCTAGACGTAGTGATGTGAAACAGAAAGAATGTGTGCAGAGTAATAAAAATCAATTTTATTGCAGACGTTAACATATTATTAAAGATAATTGAGAAAATTAAATATTTAACGAAAATTGAAGAAATATCGGCAGGTAGTCCATCCGGGCTATAACTTTAGATTCATACCTCTGATTATTGGAAGACATCGGTTATGTAACTAAATGAGTTAGTGCTAATTAGAGAACGAGAAAGCTCACGACTAATTAGAAAATTATCATTACAAGCCATTAATCAATTTATGAAAATTTGTAAACATTTCCAGAAGATTAGCCTGTAATTTTACATATATTTACTTGTAGACTTTCAATATAGATATATGTAACCTGTGTGTCTTCCCTGTCTTTGATGACGAATATGACAAATCTTTGAAGTGAACTGGAATAATTCAGGCGATGGTGATGGCGTACTTTAATGTCTACGAATGTGTTAGGAAACTTCGCTAGATATAAAAAGCAGGACTGAATGCAGTTTATAAGAAAACATCACACAATGCTTTTCATTGCCAATGTTGGTACCTCTTCGTTTATCACGGGTTTTTGTTAAGTGAATAATATAACATATGAGAAAAGGGGTGTCGTTTAGAAACTTCAAGCTGTCGTATGCATTGTGGATGGTTGCTTGGATGTACTTTTGTAGTACAAGCAAAATTTTTGACTGACCACTGACCTACCGCAGATCAATCAGAGATAAGTATACCACATAACATTTGAGCGACCCATGAGATGTCAGATCACTTATATATCAGATATAAACAAGGTTGAACTGAACATATGAAACGCTGCGTGACTTAGAGATCAAGAGCAGAACGTTACTAATTATACCAACAATTGATAACGTCCACATCAACAACGACCCTGAAAATATCTCAGGAGAGAGAGGGATGAGGTGTGTCCTAAGGGCCTGTGAATGCTGCATTGTACAGCTGAGAACATATCTACTGAACAGCGAAACCTGAAATCGATATTACATATTTTTAATCTCTTACTCGTTTCAGTCATTTGATTGTAGCCATGCTGGGGCACCGGATTGAAGTTTTAGTCCAATAAATTAAACCCTAGTACTTTCAGTACTAATTCTATCGGTCTCTTATGTCGTACCGCTATGTTACGATGATGTAAACAAACCAAAACTGTCTAACGGTGGTGGGGGACAAACAGAAAGACACTGACACACACACACACACACACACACACATAAGTACATGTGCATACATATATGCAC
>NC_068999.1:40803269-40820834 GCF_001194135.2 Octopus bimaculoides | reverse complement strand
ATATATATATATATATATATATATATATATATATATGTGTTTCACATAGAATTATGACATTGATTAGATCCAAAAGAAAATGCTTCTTTCAGTTTCCGGCGGGCTTCTTTCAGTTTCCACCTACCAATTCCACTCTCAGAGCTTTGGTCGGCCCCGAGACTATAGAAGTCTCTTGCCGAAGATGCCACCCAGTGTAACAGAACGCAGAGCCATGTGGTTGGGAACCAATCTTCATACCACACAGTCAAGCCTCCGCATATGTACCACTCAGTTAAAAGAAAACATACACACATACACACATGCTTGAATTAGACATACACACTCATACACGTAAGAAAGGAATAGTCACAACTACATAAATGCACACAGTAACTCACTTATTTTCATATCTTTAGAAAGGCGTCATCTCTTTGTTAGTGACCGATTTGGAACACTAAAACAAATTAAATTTATACATACATACACAAACATGACAACCTAATTGGTTTTTGTCTAATATCCAATTAAAAAGAATCGTTTCTGAGCTGGGGATCGGCTCTTATTAAATAAAATAAAAAAAATAAAACACGTAACAAAAATATATATATACATAAAGAAATTTATGAGGGAGGTTTATTTAATTTCAACCTGCTTGCACGCTACAACTCCTGTATTCAGTTCATGAGAACACATTTTTACTTATAAACATCATGCAACTAACTCGCTCTGGATACCTGAGTTTTGTGGGTAAATGAACACACTAACATGTTTTCTTTTAATATGCAAGAGCACAACGATGACTGTGCGGCTAAGAAACTCGCTTTGCGACCATGTGGTTTTGCGTTCAGCCTCACTGCACGCACCCTAGGTAAGTGGCTTCTACAATATCCGCGAACAATACCTTGTAAGTGTATTTGGGAAACGGAAACTGTGTGGAAGTTTATCGCTCTCATATGTAAGTACATGCGTATTGTTTTTGTCCCACACCCAACGCTTGACAGCCGGTGTTGGTTTCTTTACATCCCTGTAAAATAGGTATATTTGTCCCATTAAATAAAAAAAACCTACAATTCGGCACCCCAGCATGGCTGCAGTCATGTGGCTGAAGTAAGTAAAAGATGACAAAAAGAAAAAGAAGGGGAACAGTTAACATAATATACAAGATTTTGCAGGAAGCAGGACTATCACACTTTATAGCAGCCTTCCAAAATGAGCAACCGATGTTGGTGCACTTGCTTGGCATCTTGAGCAAGTGTCTTTTAGTCAACGCTTCGCATGAATCCAAACTTTGTCAGTGAAAGTGAGTAGACGAAGAACTGCCGCAACTATTTTAAGTTGCTATTTCAGTATTCCTGCCGTGTCATATTCTTTGTCAGGCGGATTCCACCATAGAATAACGTCAACGCCTCACTTATGGATGTGATGTCCAACCGTTTATACGATAATTCACTGACGGAAACGTCAGCACGCCGGGTGAAATGCTTAGCGATATTTCGTTCGTCTCAAGGTTCCGAGTTCAAATTCCGCCGAGGTAGACTTTGCTTTTTATCCTTTCGGGGTCGATTAAATAAGTACCAGTTAGGCACTTGGGTCGATGTAATCGACTGAATCCCTTTGTCTGTACTTGTTTGTCCCCTCCGTATTTAGCCCCCTGTGGGAAATACAGAAATAAATATCTTCTCGCGATTCCCAGACCTGATGTACTTGCAAAACGCTTCATTTCAAGTTTGTCCAGCCCACGCAGCTGTAAATGAGTGATCCTGCAACAAAATGGCATCCCGTTAAGAGAAGAAGACTTGATCTCGGGTACATATACGGCACGGGAACCGGGTAACTAGTGCTACGAGATCTACAACACGAGACAGTAACATTCAGGGTTTATCGTTCTATTGTTTCTTCGGTTGCAACTCTACTGTTCAAGTTATATCCATCGGGATATAACATTCCTCCTCCTTTCCAACGATCCTGCAGATTCTTATATCATTCATACGCACACACTATATATACACTATCAATGCTCAAAATTTATTACCCGTAGACAGAATCTTCATAGTCTCCGATTCGCTTTCTTCTATTTTCATGTATTCTGAAG
Source organism: Octopus bimaculoides (assembly GCF_001194135.2). Taxonomy (NCBI): domain Eukaryota; kingdom Metazoa; phylum Mollusca; class Cephalopoda; order Octopoda; family Octopodidae; genus Octopus; species Octopus bimaculoides. The sequence goes on along the minus strand of NC_068999.1, from coordinate 40,818,763 downwards.
CTTTCGCAATAATGTTCCACAAAATCTCAAAGGAGTCAAGTGTCTTATTTCACTGTAATTAGTCTAATTAAATTTAAAAGAAACTAAAGAGCTAAATGCGTGTGCATTATATAGATATATATATATATATATATATATATATATAATGCGAATGTGGACGCATGACTGTGTCGAATCGTGTATGTGTGTGTGTGTGTCTGAACCTGTGTATGTAAGTCTGTGCACACACATACATTTACATGCAAAGAGAGAAAAAGAGTAGAGATGTGACGTATATAGTGTACAGAGAGAGGGAGAGCGAGAGAGAAGATAATAGAGTGATAGAGACCGAGAGAGAGAGAAGATGAATGTGAAAGAAACAGTTGGAGAGAATGTTAGCAGTATGAGGTGCATTATTTCTCTCTCTCTTTTTTTATTAACGTTTGTTTGTAATTGTCAGATGAGAAAATAATAATGAAGTAAAAACTAAGATAGAAAACAAAAGAAATGAAAAAAAAAACATAGCTGCAGCATCTAAAGCAACAACACAAACAACAGGAAGAAGAAAACTACAATAACAAAATCAACAACTCTAAAAACACAAATAATAAGAACCGAAATTAAAATATAAAAATAAAGCTAACGACAACCAATACTCTTTCGAAGACCAATCTTGGAACTAGTTTTTATTTTTCTAAAAATATCACGTGACGTCTTGTCAAATACAGAGATTTAGATTTAGAATTATTGCAACAATAATGGTTTCCATGACGACGCCTAACTATTGTGGCTGCTGTGTATTCCCAAGAGGGTAAAATATATAAGTCTATATATATATATATATATATATTACGCACACACATACACATGCGCACACGCACGCACGCACACGCACACACACACACACACACACACACACACACTTCTTAGAATACGTAGTCGTAGTGTTGGGAGACGGTGTATAAATGGACTCAGTTGTGTGAGAAGAGATAATGAGGGGATTACTTGTCCATCTCCTTTACTAATGCCGTTTGTCAATTGTGAGCTATTTTCCCAAAGTATCTCTTCCTACACTTCTCAGCCCCCGGCTCTGTGACAAACCGGCGTGTACTTAATGTCAATGAAGTTGTAGATGCGCTATCGATGAATACAAATAAATTCTTATTTAAGAGGTTAACTCTGAAATCATATATTGTAAAACTGTAGGAAATATGTGCAAACGGATAACGATTTATTGTATGGATAATACTACTGTTGTACGTGGTTCACAAATAAAATTCTGAACAGCAACAACAACAGCAGTCGTGACAAAGTAAGCGGAAACAATGTTCACTAACTAAGCTAGAGCTGGAAAAATAGCAGAGAGAGAGAGAGAGAAAGACAGAGAGCGAGACAGAGTGAAAGAGAGAGAGTACGACAGACAGAGAGGGCAATAAGACAGACAAACAATAAGCATAAGGAACGTATTTATTTGGAAAGTCGTGGACGCATTTATATTATGTATTCAACTATTATGCTTACAGTTGTTTCAGATAATCGATAACTGCTGCTATAACCATGAATAACTTGTAATGAAGTCCAGTCACATTGTAGGGGTATGAACAGGTACAGTGACTTTGCACCACTGATCTTTCAAAATGCATGCTTGTTCATACACCTAAAATCTTATTTCGCTTAATTACCTAATATGCATAGCTAGAGCATTGGCCATCGATTATGTGAAACAGCTATCAAGATAAGACTTGATTACATTTTGGAAGACTAAAATGTGAAAATAGCAAGCAATGAGATAGCGTTGATGTGGATCTAGAGTTTCTATATAGATTTCTTTTACTGTTGATATCTGAGTAGAATATGCCTCGCTGACAAGGTCAAGCAAAACCGAAATATGTCTTTTGCAGTCACCAGTTGGTTTCAAATACATGAACCACTCTCAAACTGCATAATATATAGTTTTCAAAAGTTTTTACTAATAGACCTTAGGGTGTTACCACTCGTTATTTTGAGATTTCAAACCCACTAACGAACATTTATTTAATAATTGTATAAATAATCTTGGTTAATCGAACTTTCGCAACCCAATGTATTACTAGAGACTCACAATATCTGTATTTGGTTTGCAGAATATTCCTGGTGCCATTTGTTCTCGCCTATATTGTTGAAAATGATAGTTTTCTTTCTCTTGTCTTTGTTCCTCGGGGTTCCATCCATTTGAAAGCATTACCGTTTAACTATCTTACTAATCTCTTTAGAAAAACAATCACGGAATCAGCAATTCCTAATTCTATATAGGGCATTAGAGCCAAGTTTAAAAATGATGATTATTTTATTCATAGCTTTATATTTTGCTCTCCCTTTTCATTGAAAGCATTCGAATTTCTCTCAATTTAACCACATTATTACTTTTGTTTTGTTTGTTTTGGAAACGCCTGGATGTCATGTTTTCATGCTTCTATATAGGGGACCCATGCCAAATGAAAATAAATCAATATTACAAGATATGTTTTCGTTTTTCTAGTTTTGTTTTATTTTAATTTCCTCCCTGGTAACTGCATCCACATTTCCATTTCTAATTAAGGTTTTACGTTTTCTCAACTTCTTAATTATGACAGGAAAATATTAATTGATTTACTTTCGATTAGTAAAATATTTTATCTCAGTTCACGTTTTCTGTTGCAACGTAAATTGAGTTGTAACACAAGTAACGGTTAAACACTACTACCCGTATCACTGCTTCCTACTACTATCACCAGCAATCGCCAGTACATCCACAACAGCTTTTACTGCCGTCGCTGCAACGAAATCAACGACTCCCTCAAACATAATCTACACTTAAATCAGAGTCCACTATTCATAAAATATAGAACACATTAGAAAATGTAAGGCCAGGGACAGCTGATATTAAAACGAAGAGGTCACGGTTTGAATGCTGTTCATCGCGACCATATTGGTCCGGGTTTCATCTAATATTTCTGTGTCCGACGCCACCACCTGACAAACCTCACTCTACCACCACATAAAAATATTTCACCCCTTCTCTCGATCACTCCCACCCAAAGCAACAACATTAACAAGAACAACAACACAATAATTGCTATTATTCCTGCATTTCCTTGGTGCAATTACAAAGAGGAAAAAATTTATTGATGATAATTAATAAAAATAATAAAGAAGATAAGAGCAACCACAACTACTGTAACAATTACGAAAAATATCAAAATACGAAAAGCACAATAAGATATAAAAATATTAAGAAACATGATAAGAAAGATTTCTTTAAAAAAAAGAAAAAAAAAACAATAAAAATACGAAATGGAAAATGAACGAGAAATATATAAACATACTGAAATAAATAAAAATAAATAAGTATAGTGAAATAAATTATAACAAAAAAAAACAAAGAAAATAACAAACAAGATATTAATATCGAGAATAATTTTCAACTAATAACAATATTAACAATAACAACAAGAATGATAATGCAATAATTGTGTTATTCTATGTAAATATATTGAAAATTGGTTCCGTACATTTAGGCTTCACTAATTAAAAACTCACTAAAATAGCTGAAAACAAAATAAGATAATGGAAAGGACACTCCTATTACTAGAGAAAATAATGAAAGCCGTTTGTTTAGATTACAGTTTCAAGAGAGTGTTTAGTATGTTTCTATGTCTCCAAGTGTGAATGTGATCAAGAAAATTTATATTAGCTTTTGGTACAAAGCTAGGATTTGATGGTTTTAATGAACATTTGGTGATACCTTAATCTGTGCACAAATATACTAGGGCAGATTGATGGAGACAGTGGATGTTATAGTGTAAGATATGCAGAGATCACGGAAGTGAAACAAATGCAGTGACACACAAAATACCGACTGAATTTTTACGAATTATTTCTCTCCTCGTTGTCTGCCCGCTGGTAATTTTTGAAATAAAACAGAAACAATGACATTCTGATTTGTATATCGCAATATTCTTTTGAACAAAATCATTCATTATTTAAATTTTTAAGAACTCGTGATTACGTTTATCTAAGATATGGCGATTAATTGTTGCGAAAGAACTAATGAAACAAGATTTGTTTTCCCCCAAGACACCGACTTCATTTTGATTTCGAACTAGGCTACTCGGTACATATTGGCATTTTCTGTTCACGCAATCGTCCTAGAATATTCACTATGCTGTTGTCTCTTCTTGTTTAACTTTTGTTAATGTCTATACACCGTTCCAGTAATGACCATTCCGTCTTCTGAAAAACCCCCCCAAAAAAAGAAAAAGAGATTATCTAGAATCACAGGTATTAATGCATTAAATTCATTAAAACGGGATGGAATCCTATAATCCTCCTAATTATAACAAGTTGGATACAAATAGACAGATTAACTTGAACGTAAAAAAGGAATTGTGAATAACGAAATTTGTAAACAATCCATAAGCGTGTGTGTGTGTGTGTGTGTGAGTATTGCAAGGAAAAGATTGTAGAAATCAAAGTGTATGAAAGATGTACTATAGTAACAATGATTGAGTAATCCTTTAGTTTCCTCCTAAACCCTTTTTATATATAGGATGATATTAATGTGTGTTCATAAGGGAGAGAGATTGACAGAGTTAGAAGCAGTGAGCGTACCCGGGTGTCAATAGATACGTGTGTGCGGAGGTATTCTCTTTCCTTCACGTTTTTATCCGATTAATATATGTTTCGGTATTAATGCACATATGGAGTAATAGTTCGCGCATGTATGTATGTGTACACACACACTCATATCTATATGCACATACATACATACATATACTCATACATACAGACACGCACACTAATATATACATATACATACAAACACACAATATACGTACATACACGCACTGATATATATACATACACATATTACATACACACATACATACATACATACATACACGTATACATATACATACACACATATAAACACATACACACACATATAAACATACACACACATATAAACACATACACACACATATGTATCTACATATGCACACACGCACACCCATACACAAAGTTATTTAACACAAACGTCCATCTGTGTATGTGTTTGGAGATATGGGAACTGAGTTATTGTAGAGGCCGAAACATTTCGCATCTCACTATTTAATATGATTCGGTGAACGACAATCCAGGGCTTTGCTTATTCCTATTATTCTAGTGTTGTAGCAAATAAAGCCAAAGCATCTCATTTGTACAAAATATAAATATATAAATAAAACAAATAATGTAGAAAAAAAATCCAGAAGTTTTCGTAAATTGGGTAATATCATTTCGATAAGATTGTAGTGAACCAGAGGGAAATCACCGAAAAATTGACTGTTTCGATCTACTGCAACTCATAAGCTGCACCTTGAGCAAGAAGTAATCAATGGAGCATCTCACGTGGATTGATGACAAATTAACCTTAAGGAAATAAGGAAGTTAATGTTAACGTTTTTAATGAATTCAAACTGTTAACAATAAATCAATATCTTGTGGATGAATAAAGAAACTGTCTGCTTGCCAATGGCTAATATTTTGTGTGGTGTCACTAGAAAGTATGATGGATAACTCTTCGTTCGGTATGTTTTTTTGTTTAAAGACATCCTCTGTGATGCATATCCTATATGGAATTTCCCGTAATAATAAAGGAAGTGCAAGTGTATATGCGTTTACACACACACACAAAGAGGCATGGCTGCGAGGGTACGAAACTAGCTATACAAACACATGGTTTTCCGTTCAGTGCTACTCTGCTGTGCCTTGGGCAAGTGTCTTTTGTAGCTTCAAGCTGACTGGTACCTTGTGAGTAAATTCTCCATTGTATGGAAGCTCATCGTGTGTGTGAACATACATACATACATACAAACAAAGAAACAGGAATATTATTTTAAATATAAATAAATAGACGTTATTAATATGGAAACATTAAGTTAATCCCGTTTTAACAGAGTTAAAACATGTTCTTTGAAAGATTTAACGAAGTATTTTTGGAATGATCAAAAAAAGACAATTTTCGTAAACAACCAAAAGGCGGTTAACTGATAGAGTCTTCGAGATCAACAAATCGAATAACAACGTTCATTTTTTTTTTTCGAATGTCTCGGCTTTGTCGTGAAATTTCTTCGCAGTCACTCATGCCTTTTATTCTATCGATGTCGATAAATGAGCTAAAAGAGTCCAGGGCGGTGGATAAGGAGAACAAAAAAATATTCTTCTATAGTTGGGGAAGACTCTGAGAGCAGAATAAGCTATACAAGAAATACAGAAGTCCAAAATGAGACTCAGACAATGAATTCCAGCAGAGTGCGAATGGAGTATGGGGTTAACGTGAAATGTTCTGGGATGCTTTTTATTGTTACCAGACATCAATGAACAGTAAAGAATTACTTAAAATAATAACTTGTTACCTTAAGAAAAAATCACATTTTTAGGAAGATGTGCTGTAAACACTTGAAATGTTATCAGATAATGAAAAAATGGGAAATTCACACCTTATGGTATACAACTCGACTACAGTAAGTAAGGGTAGAATGAACAGAATAACGTGAAGCATATTTTTGAACAATCGTCTGCTTTTTCTGTCATTCCAGCTGATATATTAACCCACATGCCTTCTAGTATTCCACTACTCTTTCTGTCATTAAAATATCTCTCTGCAGATGTATTTATTTTAATAGTTATTCTCCTGCGATATTTTATCTGTTCGCCTTGCAACCCTTTGCCGAAGCATCCGCCATATTGAAAGGAAATATTGATGTGACACCAAAAACTGATAAATAATTAAATAAAATAACACCTTGAAAAGGAAAAAAAAAAGAAACTGGAAAGAAAAATTAGCGAAGATGGATTTTCGAAGAAAAAATTTTGCAAACTACCACACCGAAATATATATTAAAATGAATAAAAATGTAAATCAATAAATAAATATACGCAACGCACGAAAACACGAAAGTAAAAAAGAAAAAAACAAAAACAAGCAACACAGTCGGTAAAAGAAAAAAAATGAGCGGATATAATATTAGCTGGCAAGAAATGGTACGGTGGTACGGAGGAGAAAAGCAGGAAGGATATAGGGAAAAAGGATCTGCAAGAAGAAGGATAAAGAGACACAAAAAAATAGCGTTAATAATGACAACCGTATAAGGAAAAGGAATACCAAAAGGGGAGAAGAAGGAGGAAAAGATAAAAGGGGAGAGTAAAATGTATTCATTGATAGGGAAATTATAAATGGCGAACATGTTTTTATCAGAAAACAGAAAAATAGAATCATCGAAATATAACTGTGACAATGAATTCCGGAAAAGGAAGAGCGGAGGGTGGGGTTGAAACGGAAGATGCTTCGGAGCTGAATAATTCAAACAGTATTAGAATTGAGATGTTATTGGCTGCTTCTCGACGAAGTTACATACAATAATAATTCTTTCTACTGGAAGCACAAGGCCTCAAGTTTGGAGGAAGGGATTAAGTCGATTACATCGAACCGAGTATTTCACTGGTACTTAATTTATCGATCCCGAAGGGATGAAAAGTAAAGTCAACCTCAGTGGAATCTGAACTCAAAATAGAAGGACGGACGAAATACCGCTAAGCATTTCTCCCGGCGTGCTAACGATTCTGCCAGCTCACCGCCTTAATAATCCTTTCTACTATAGGCACAAGGCCTGAAATTTGGGGGAGGGTGGTTATAGTCGATTACATCAGCTCCAGTGTTTCACTGGTACTTAATTTATCGACCCTGAAAGGATAAAAGGCAAAGTCAACCTGGGCGGAATTTGAACTCAGAACGTAGCAACAGACAAAATACCTATTTCGTTATTGCCCACAAGGGGCTAAACATAGAGGGAACAAACAAGAACAGACGAACGGATTAAGTCAATTACATCGACCCCAGTGCGTAATTGGTACTTAATTTATCGACCCCGAAAGGATGAAAGGCAAAGTCGACCTCGGCGGAATTTGAACTCAGAACGTAACGGCAGACGAAATACCGCTAAGCATTTCGCCCGGCGTGCTAACGATTCTGCCAGCTCGCCGCCTTAACAACAACAGCAATTATTATTATTATTATTATTATTTCGCTGCGGCAGACTTTGCCTTTCATCCGTTCGGAGTCGATAAATGAAGTACCAATCAAATAGCGGCACTTCGCCCGTCACTACGTTCTGAGTTCAAATTCCGCCGGGGTCGATTTTGCCTTTCATCCTTTCGGCTTTAATAAAATTAGTGCCAGTTGAACATTGGGGTCGACGTAATGGACTTACCCTCTAAATTGTGGGCCTTGTGCCAGCAATTTGAAATCGTTATCATCATCATCATTTGCTGTGGACAAATGTGATAGTTATTTCAACTCGTCTCCGAAGAAAATAGATTTCATCGGTTGAATCAGAGTTCTTTCTGTAAAAGACCCATCTATTGTAAAGATAACTTTCTAATGTTTGGAGTCTCCCCTTACAAGGGTTAAAAAAATTGATAGAAACAAAGCAAAAAGAGAAATGAGCTCTTTAGCAACACCTCCACATGAAAATATAAATATTCGAGGTTGCGACAACAAGAATAAAACTGAAAAATGTGCTAAAATAGCACATTCACACAGAGAAAACAATAAAGAGGATTATTTTAAATTACAGCACAAAATATAAATAGACTCCTTGAAATGAAAAGAAATGCATTCATTTTAACATTATGCCGAGCGGAAATCTTAACAACTTTATATATTTTCCCACGTTAAGGCAAATTTAAATATGGAAAAGGAGCGCTATCCTTTCTTCAAATGAAAACATTTATATGCAACATTTTGTCGGCTTTTTGTACACAAGACAATCCATCGGAGAGAAAGAAAGTAATTTAACTGTCCCTTGTCAAAGAGACAGTATACTTTCTTGTTCAACTCAGGCAAGAGTTATAGATATCCCTAACAGAGTTTTAAGTGAAAGCCATTGGTAATGGGAGGCCATTCCACACCAGACCAGTTATCGTTAAAACGAGAGCAGTGTGACAATCACAGGTGCAAATCATGTGATACACGTGTCTATAAGCCGGTCACAAGATTCACCGTCAAGGACATCGTCGACGATGTAAACCTCTGGCTGGTAGTAACCTTCGATCAGAACATAGGCAGACGATCAGTGTAAGATTAGTATTTGTTGATAAGCGGTCTGATTGGATTAACAATAGATATACTAAGCCATACGACTGCACAAGGTAACTACACAATCCCATAACTGGGTCCAGGAGATGTACGGTGAGAAAGACTTTACAGCATACATTGTTCGAGGTAAACGACGCAGCTTCAACATATGTATGAGAAAAATCCATTTAAGAACTTTTTGAGCAGAAAGTCTAAGGACGGAAACTAACAAGAACAAATCATGGAGCTTGTCAGCCCTTTGCTACAAGCAAGAGCAACTTGCGAATTGGTAAGTAATATTATCCTGTTTCTATTATCAGGAGTAAACCACGGGGCATCAACATCGCTCTACCAGCCATAAAGGGGTGAAACCAAAGAAATGCGATCACAACACCGGCATACAAGTCCGATATAACAGCATCACCTCGTCAATATATGAGGATGGGAACCGAACGGAGATTCAAGAGCGAAGCAGATTCACTGAAATCAAGTAAAAAGAAAAAAAACAAAATCATGAGAACAGAACCAGTGGAAAAATATATAAATAAATAATTAAAAACGTTTGATGGAGAATGAGGAAGAGGAGATATCTCCGCTCCTATTTTATGATCGTGAGCCAAGCTTTCAGATTTCTCCAGGATATAAATTAAATTCACTTAATCACAAAAATAAAGGCGGCGTGATGGCAGAATTGTTAGTGCGTCGATCTTTTCGGAGTCAAAAGGAGAAGAACAGGGGTCGAAATAATCGACTTCCGTTTCCTTCTAAAAATTGCTAGCCTTCTACCAGATTTAGAAAGAATATTCATTATCATTGTTATGGTTATTGTTAAAATTTCATGGCCTTGTACCAAATTTAGATAGAATTATTATTATTATTATTATTAGTAGTAGTAGTAGTATGTTATTAGTTTTTACTACTGCTGTTCTGATTTGAAAGGATAATCGTAATATTTATCCTGAGAGCTACGTAGGTGACATTCAAATTCATTGTGGTGGCGATTCTAGAGAATAATAAAAGACTAAGAGACATGATTGCAGAACAATGTTCTTTGTGCAAATATACAAATAAAAAAATTACATACAGACACACACGAACGCTAACACCCCGATTTATACATACATACACCTATATACAGTGAGGGATAGGGAGATTGGCATTCACATACACATTGATACGTTTATGAATATGTATTTAAATATACTTATTCATGTATGGCAGCAACACAATATATACATATCTATAAAGAGATTGAGAGAGAAACAGGGAGAAAGACAGAGCGGGAGAGAGAGAGATAGAGAGAGAGAGAGAGAGAGAGAAAGAGAGAAAGAGAGAGAGAGAGAGAGAGAAAGAGAGAGAGAGAGAGAGAGAGAGAGAGAGAAAGAGAGAGAGAAAGAGAGAGAGAAAGAGATAGAGAACTGTGCCCTTACCCATAAACACACATTTAACTTTATAACTGGAGGGAAATATCTCACAAGTTTCGCAAAAACGAACCATTATACTCAACACACTCTTATCTTCACAAAATTAAACAATGATATCAACACACACACACACACACACACACACACACACACACACACACACACACACACACACACACACACACACTCACACAACTCAATATACGCAAGTTGACACTATTATTACGGTTCTATACACACCTATGTTACCTTGTCAAATATATAAGCATACACATGTAAATAATTTTATGCTTAGCACTGATATATATCTCTGCTGATTCCAAGCAATTTGTAATATGAAGGGCTTCTCCCAGTTTTAGAATATTCTTATAACCCTCCATCCCCGCAACCCGTCATCATTTCTTCCCCGCCCACCCTCAAAAATCACCCACCTCTCCAATTCCCAATAATGTAATCAATAGCGCGGCATGAAATGACAGCAAATATGGAAACAGAACCAAAGGCTATGTGCTATAGAGGAAAACTGTGGAAGTATGATCGTAGAGACAGATAAAAGAAGATAGTAAGAAACAACTAGGGCTTGGTGGTGGTGGTGGTGGTGGTGGCTGTTGCGGCGGAGGTTAATGTTACAGGTGGAGGAGATTTGCGAATAAGAAGAGTTAGTTGTAACAGTGTTAGGGATGTTAGAGGACACACAACCGATTGATGATAGGAGGAAAGGTTGTTGGTGAAAACAGCGGGGAGAGAGAGAGTAGGTTGTCGTTGAAAAACCTTCGCAGGTTGTATAGTGTGCGTGTGTGTGTGTGAGAGAGTGTGTAGGGGAGGAAAAGGTGTGCTCTGAAGATGGTTATACGGTAGTGTTAAGATGAATATGAAATAGAAGATCAAATCGATAAGACAGTATATGGGTGTGTGTATATTATAAGTGCACGTGTAGAGGATATATATATATATATATATATATATATATATATATATATATATATATATATATATATATATATATGTATATATATATAGTTATTGATTTCATCTTTTTACTTCATATTCATGTTCGCACTACTGTATAAACTTATCACCACACACACACACATACCTGTGTTTGTCTATATAAGTAATACAGTGGTTCTATCTGCGCATGCGTGCGTGTGTGTGTATATATGTATATATACATATATATATATATACACACACACGTATATTTACCTGTTTAGTGATATATGTGCCTGCCTTTGTGTAAGTATACACATGTATATACAAGCACAAATACCATGTATGTGAGTATAATTAAATATAATGTTTGTGCATATATGTATATATTTTATATATATATACACATACACACACACATGTGTGTGTGTGTGTTTGTGTGTGTGTATACATGCATTTGAATGCTTATATTTATACATATTCATTTCTGTAGTGATATAAATACGTATGTGTATTTAAGTATACATACACAATTATAGTAGAATCTTCATATTCTCAAAATATTTTCAGCTATGTACAATATTGTTCCCGCTCAAGAGTGCACTGTTATTGATATATCTATATATTTATATCTGTTTTTAGCTGTCCCTGTGTATATATAAATGGAGGTAAGTAAATATATGTGTATTGATTTGATTTATACATACATATATATATATATTCATACATGCATGCATATGATGCGCACATATTTATGTAGAGAAGATATATTTGGTGACATTTTAGTTTTTCCATGTTTTTTTACTGCTTTTATCTTAATATATCACTAGAAATGTGAAAATCTGTGTGTGTGTGTGTGTGTGTGTGTGCGTGTAAGTTGATGCTTGCCTATGTGTATATATTGGTGACGTTATCAATGATACTGGTTACCGAACTTTTTTAATATATCACTAAATGTGTGTGTGTGTGTGTGTGTGTGTGTGTGTGTGTGTGTGTGTGTGTGTGTGTGTGTGTGTGTGTGTGTGTGTGTGTGTAATATATATATATAAAGATAGGGGTGATAGAGGGTGCAGGAGAGCAATAGCCAGACACAGATAGAGAACGAATGATAAAGCACAAACGATACTAAGAAAATCGTGGGAACCTAACTATCCATAATTGTTAAATATTTATTGTGAAGTAGAGCATGAGAGAACGATTACGTGTGACTATTGCTGTTTTGTTTGTTTGGCAGTTTCTTTTGTTCCGGTTCACATAAATGCTATTGTTTGTCTTGTTTGTCGTACATTAAACGCTCTTTGTTGTTGTTGTTGTTGCCTGGTTTTAGCTGTGCCTTTGATCCACTGAACAGGCACACCTTATGTTCAAATATTTTCGAGTAGTGACTATCCTGGGTTTTCGTTTTGCCCACACATACATGAAGGTATTTAGTACAGTGATGGCGAACCTTTGACCCATGCTTCATAAGTAAAACGCAGCGAGACCGTATGTGGATTTTGAAGGAATATATTTCCGTGCGTCAAGCTCCAAACATTTGTGAAAAGATGTCCCCGGGGGAACCCCTCAGGTGAGATGGCATGACAAATTCACAAACAAAGCTTTGAGGGTACAGTTGAACCAGGGGCCTATTAAGACCCAGACCAAAAGGACACACTCAACGGAAATCTGCTTTCAGTTTTACAAAGCAAGGCCTCCGATGGACACCCGAAGGAAAATGAGAAGCATGGAAGACCAAAAGCAATATGGAGAATGTCCACAAAAACTAAAGCAAGGGTTGGCTGTTGCACTTGAGAACAAATACTATCAACTGCTAAAAATCGAGACAGACGGAGGTCTCTTGTTGGCGCCCTATACTCCACATGTAATCAAAGGAATTAAGATTATCAAGCTATAAAACATACCTATAAGTATTCAGCTGAAACTAAAATATGTAAACATCCAGGTGACACTTCAGTAAAAAAGGTTACTAAACAAAATAACATTTCTTCAATTAAAGAGTCTTTGTATTATTGTTACGAGGACGCATTCATTCATGCTATGAATAAACAAAAACATATATTGTAGTTTTACACTAATATTTTGGTTTAAAACGATATAATGTATGAAAACAAAGAGAATAAGCCAAAAATATACAGGTGAGAACGTACTAAATAGCGTGGTTCATATCACGACTGTATCACACGACATAAAATAGCGTGACAAACTATCTACAGAATGCTTCTTAAAATCTGATCATAAGTCCACAAGATCCTCCTCGTAGAGCAGGCTGTCGTATTTACACTTCAAAACGCCGAATTGCTTACTTTGTAGTAACATTGCCCCCGTCTCAACCTAGACATTTTTGTAGATATACCGATGTTGATTTGAAATTACTTCTCGCATCAATGTGGCATATATTTCGCCGACCGCGGTGGAAAACAAATTTAGATTGACACCAGAAGAATACGAACTTTGTTTGAAAGCTTAATAAAATATCTAAATGACACAATAAAGTGAAAGTTTGTCGTATAGAGTTTCAGTTGACTTGTTGCTAAATTAACATAAATATCAGTTTTGTTAATATTAAGCGACTCACGTTCTTATACTGCCATTATTCAAAATAGCGGAGGAAAGAAAACACAAGTCTCATCTGTCACACATATCCACTGACTTCGTCTCAGAAGACTTAATCACAGACGTCGCTTTGACAGCTGCTTTCCTAACTATAAAACGTTGAGTAATGGTGGTGTGAGTCAACAACTGTCCACTTAAAATTATAAATAACACAATTACATTGGTTTCAATTTTTGGCACAAAGCCAGCAGTTTTTGGAGAGTTAAATTGAATTGATCGAATCCAGTGTTCAACTAATACTTATGTTACCGACATGAAAAGTATAAAAGGCGAAGTCGACCCCGCCGGAATTTGAACTGAGAACGTAAAGAAGGATTAAATGCTGCTAAGCAGTTTGTACGACACACTGACGATTCTGCCAGTTCACCGCTTTAAAAGACAATTCGTTACTACTATGTTAAACTGCATGTACAAATCTGGCCAAATGCATTTTTGTTTTAATATTTAATTTTGTTTGCAATAGCCGGTTCTTTTGGTCAAACCACCGTATCTCCAGCTGCTTCAGAGGCCAAGATATCAAAACTTTAAAATGGTACAACGGCTTAGCATTTTTCAAAACTGTAGTAAGTCCCACATACGACAGTTTTGGAAATGTATTTCTGACAGAAAATATCATACATGCATGAAGTTACGATATTATGCAACCAGAATTTTCGATTCGAGTCAAAACGTTGTCAAAGTATCCGCAGAAGTGGAGTCAAGACCGGACAGTTTATTAAAACTGTGTGTGTGAGAGAGAGAGAGAGAGAGAGAGAGAGAGAGAGAGAGAGAGAGAGAGAGAGAGAGAGAGAGAGAAAGAAAGAGAGAGAAAGAAAGAGAGAGAGAGAGAAATACAGAAAAAGAGAGAGAGAGGGAGGGGGAAGAGTATGTGTGTATGTGCGTGTATATGTGTGTATAGTGTATATTACACATATAAAGAGGGAAAGAGAGACAAATGGAAAGAAAGGAAGAAAAATGACATGGGTTACATAAGGAGACATATAGCTACATAGAAACTAGATATGAATATAGGCATTTACGCCAACACAAATGCCATCAAAACCATATATTACATCTAATAAAACATTACAAAAATACATCCTTAGTCAAAATGGCCGCAATCTCAATGACAAAACCAATACAAAAATAAAATAAGCCAAAACTGCTTACTGTGTTTTCTATTGATGACCTTCAAGTAATGCTGTTTTTAATGTTGATGCTAATGAGGTGCTGTCGGGTGATGACTTGTATATACGCACAGATGTAGCTACATGCATATATATTTATCTACACACACTTAATCGACTACATACCACGCATTTTTCTCACGCACCCACAAAATGTATGCATAAGTTACACGATCACACTCATGTATATGTGTGAACATATATATCTATCTATCTATATATATATATATATATATATATATATAT
>NC_068999.1:40800160-40803086 GCF_001194135.2 Octopus bimaculoides | reverse complement strand
ATATATATATATATATATATAATGTATATACATACACACTCGCATACAGAGTTGTTTAATAGCTGTCAACGAATTAGTTGTAGTGTACATTATTCATAAGGACGAATGGACATACCAATGTGCTTGCTTAGACGTCTCCTCCGTAATTTCGAACACCTATTCCAAGCATGACCATCGCATAGTTTTGTGTATCTTGGACAATATCATCTAGCATATTCAACCTCTTTTTAGACATGGTAGCGTATGTTTAAAAAATCATTTGGCTGCTATTTCTATGGTAGTTGCTTACACCCAAGAAACTCTAAGGCTGTTGTAAATTAGATCGCTGCTGTTGACCACCGTATATTACTGGTATGTCATTTAGTGATTGCTCCCTAAGATGGAAGGTAATGTGTATGTTTCAGCTGCTAGTGCTGCCACAACCACCACCACCACCCTATCGCAAGTAACAACTAACTCCCCACCCCCTCACTAATTACGATACCATGATATCAAACACCACCACCCATCATCATCAGTGCCAATACTAAGTTAACTACAATACCTCTGCCATGCTGGATCAACCTTAGAGAAATAGCAGCTAAATCGTGCACATATCACAACACACCATTAGCATAATATGACTGAACATGTGGTACATTGGAAAATAGACGATGTGGTGGCGGCTGAGATTATTTTGATCTTGGGTTTTCTGCTCGATCAGGATTGACCTGGGGCTAAACAACAACAGTGCTACTACTGTTACTGATCCCTGCAAATATACCATGACTAAACACCATCAGTCTTACTATCATCACCAGCTTCACAACCATCCTTAAAACCAACATAGAAAAACACCTTCAAAACCATCTCTGCCAACCAACAACAACTCCAGCACCCCCAGTGCCACTACCATCAGTGCCACCAACAACAATCGTCAATACTATAGTTAACAGTAGCGCTACTACATCATTTATCAAGTACTGAGCTTTCATGCTTCGAGTCCTAAGACACATACAACCGGTCTTCAAGGCGTTTAAGTGATCGACGTCACAACAAACCCTCGAGAACGGGACACCACTCCTTCATAGATTATCCATTTACAGCTGAGTGGACTGGGACGACGTGAAAGGAAGTATTTGGCTCAGAAACACAAAGCACTGCCCCGTCCGGGAAAAGAAGCCATGCTGCTGAAATCGTGAGTTGAACACCCCAGCCACTAGACCACGGACCTTCACGTAGCCTTACTTCCCACGGGTGGAAAAAAACCCAAAAAACTCTCGAAATAACAACACGTGATTATACTTACAGTCATCAACGCCATTACGACAGTTAACACCATAGCCTCCTTTATTTTCAACTCCTGCCACTCTCTCTCTTCCAACCGCAAATTAATACATCACCACAGCCGCCATCACCAACACCACAACTACCGCCCCCCCCCACACCATCGACGCTACCAGAACTAATATTGCCGAATCGTTTACTACGAAGCTGGTAATTAGTCAGACTAAATGAAAACATGGAATGAGAGTGCGGTGGAGGCGAAAGGCAGAAGATATTTAATTTTAACAATTTATGTTTGTGTGTTTATATATGTATGTTTGTGCATATGTGCCAGTGTTACTGTATGTACTTGTGCGCATTTATATATATATATATATATATATATATATATATATATATATGGGAGAATATACAAAAAATAACAACAGACGAGGACAGGTGGTGTAAATAACAAAAGTATGTATTAGTATGACGCTCGGGAATACGGAAAGTCTTTGACGTTTCGAGCTACGCTCTTCAACAGAAAGAATACGGAGACAAGGAGAAAAAACACGGAGAAAAAAAAATGAATAGTGTTCAGTCAACGGTCAATCATAATAATATACATACACACATATATATATACACACACACCGTATGCATGTCTTGTTCACACTGTGCTTTATCGAATGATGACATTGTTATTGCTGAACTGTGAAGCATTATCTTTGGCTGGTGTGTTTTAATTAATTCGACAGCATATATACATGTGTGTGTATGTGTGTATGTGTGCGTGTGTGTGTGTGTGTATGTGTGTATGTGTGCGTGAGAAAGAAAGAGAGAGAGACAGACAGACAGACAGAGACAGAGAGAGAGGGAGAGAGAGAGGGGAAGACTTTGGGTTAGTTAAAATGTGTTTGTGACATCTTTTAAATTCTAAATGCAAATGCACTGTAGTTAACGTGGAGAAAAAAGATCAGTCTTATGGTTAAATATACAAAAACACTAGCGGCTCAGTGCTTCCCTCTAGCGGATTTCTAGAGGTGCGTTTCTGGTAATTTGAATCTGACCAGAGTTATCTCACTTCGATATTCCCCAAAGGCTAAAGAGCCAGAAGCTTGCATCAGAGAATTCGATAAACGGAAACACTGGACACAGAGGGTATTTTCATATCTTTTACCATAAGAGAGAAATTTTTCGCCACAGTAACTACAGTAAACTTGCCTTTAAAAGTTAAAATGGGTCTCAAACATATTTTAACTAACCTGAAACTCATTTATTCTACATAAATACTTGGCGCTGACATTGCTATTTTTACTCCACCGACCATGTGGTCCACCAGCGCAATTGATGTTGACTTTTTTTATATGTTTATTTTAATTGGTAAACCCACGGCTTTGAATCTGGTCTCTTCAGTATTTCCTATGGAGGAAGGCTAAAGAACCAGAAACGCGTATCTGCGGATCCAATAGAGGGAAGCACTGAACAGATATGGCGTTTTTACACCTTTTATTATTGCAGGGGACTTTTTCTCCATTGTAACTGAATATGTGGTGTATGAAGCAAAAATATATACGAAAATATGTGAATGTGTAAAATAGCTAACAAAATATATTGAGATATACACACACATTATATATATATATATATATATATATATATATACACACACACACACACA
>NC_068999.1:40797398-40799387 GCF_001194135.2 Octopus bimaculoides | reverse complement strand
TATATATATATATATATATGGGGTTGGGCTGATATGTATATGCATAAGGCATATGGATGTAAGTGTGTATGTTTATACGCACGCGCAAATATTTGTATTAATCAAAACCTGTTAATCCATCTGTCACTTCAAGTTTCATAAAATCCTGTTTTAACACTGAGCATCAATCATCAGGTTGCAAAACGTCAGAAACGAAGTGGTAATTCTTGGACTACTTCAGTTATTGGCATAGAATGCAACGTGGGAATGGATTCACTTGTTTTCGTATACCATGTGATCACAAGTGGAGTCCCCCGTAACTGACAATCTAACCATATCAAGTCTTGGTAGCTTCCTTATTTCGTCTTCTTAATTGGTCCAAACGGAAGTGAATAAAATTCTTCTCTCTTCATAAAGATAAATGCTTGATATTCATCAGACGTCTATATGTTATCCATATGTGTCATTGGCTTACAAAAAATGCCTAAGTGTGACAGTGCCATGAGGGCCTCTTTACAACTCCCTTAAGCGTAGAAGGGCTCCACTCAAAGCGAAAATGTTCTTGTTCCACAATAATCTCAATTCATAAAACATATAATCTCAATTTGTGGCATTGTTCGTCTTCGTATCTCATATTGTCTGCATATGTCATCATGTTTTCCTGGAAAATATAGTAGCTGTACAGTGTTGCAAGAATTTTGCAAAAAATCCTCAAAACCATTTCCTTCACATTCGAAATACAAATCCGACAATGCTACAATTATTTTATATTTGTATTTTCTTCTGTTTCTGTTTTGATTCCACTCCTTATCTTGGTTCCATCAAAACAGACTCAACAGGCCAGTTACAAACTTCAGAGTTATAATTTCTCACATGCTGCTTATAGTCTTTCGAAAAACTAATCTGGGATATAAAGAAAAGAAATGCAGTTTATACAATCCAATTAATATATCTATACGTGTTGGATTAAAACCATTTATAACATGCCACAGTCTTTTCATATAAAGTATCGATCTGACGGACAATGGCAAGATTAAGTGATTTTATGATTAATTATTATCATGACTTCAAAACTCAAAGTCTAAGACATTCCAATCATGAGTAAGAATGAAATCTTGGTGAAATGTTGTATTTCAAAATTTCGCAATTTTCTGTCCGTTTTAATATTTTTTTGCTCCCAGTCGTCATACCCAGGCAGTTCTTTAGAACTAAATCGCATATGTGTGCGTATAACACACACACACACACACACACACACACACACACACACACACACACACACACACACACACACACACATGAATACACAAAGATATAGTGAGAGAGAGAGAGAGAGAGAGAGAGAGAGTGATAACTAGATATGTTAAAACGACGGAAGGGAACAGAGAGAGTAGACAACAGGCACATGATCACATCACACAGACACAACCAAAGACGTCCGAGCAGACAAACAGAACAGCGACTGAAGTGTCACACAGGTAAACATAGTAAGGATTCGAGTGGAACTCAGAAAGAATCACATATAAACATGCACACACACACACACACACACACAACAGAAGGCGAGACACACTATTATTATTATTATTATTATTATTATTATTATTATTATTGTTGTTATGTTTACTACTCTTGTAGTAACCTATTGATCTTGATACAATCAATTTTTATTTGTTTAGTCTTTTGCTGTGCCTACATCTAAGAGTTTGTGATGTGTGTGTTTGTGTGTGTGTGTGTGTGTGTGTGTGTTTACACAAACACACATGCAGGTAGACACAGACACACACTCATCTATAAATGTGTACATACATAGATGCAGACACAGAAATAGATGAATATACATACACAGATGCATAGACTTACACACATACACACACACAAATATATACATGCACGTAGCTACACATATATCCGTGCATATATACATATATATATACATATATATATATATACATATATATATATATACATATATATACATATATATATATATATATATATATATACATA
>NC_068999.1:40790514-40797350 GCF_001194135.2 Octopus bimaculoides | reverse complement strand
ATATATATATATATATATATATATACATTATATATATATATATATATATACATATACGACATCTAAGACTGATGTTGCCAGCGACAGATACATACATGCGTATATACGCGTGTATGTGTGTGTGTATATATGCGTATATACCGGTGTGTGTATGTGTAAGAATTTCCTAATATGTACTTTCCTTTGTTTCGTTATATGCATCGGTAAAGTAATACAAGCACTTTGGAAGATATATTCATATCACAGACACACACCCACACGCGCTTGCTTGCTTGCACAATTCTGTTTCTTTCATATCCTTTGAATGGCTAATATATTCTTCATAGCCACATTTACATTTATACAACCAACACTGAAGACTTTGACAAGGAATACCACACACGGACCCAGACTTCCATAATGCACGAGCAGATATCCAAAATCCATCTTTTATTTCACAAGCCACAATCACTCCCATCTATCAATTTCTATTTTACGTTTTTTCTTTAATATTTCCCAAAATATTTTATATACATCTTTTCTTTTATATATATTTGTGTAATTTCCACTAACAAGAGTTCAGCTGATGACTGCCTTGTACCTCACAGAAGTATGTACACTCCTAAAAGTTTTCAGTAAAATTGCCATTAGACTGATAATATCGGAGGAAATCAAACGAAATTTATACAGAATAAAATATATTATACGTACAAACATTATACAAATTTCGAAAACATTTTGAAAGATATGAAAGAAATATTAATTTTCAAATGATACAAAAATATGTACACCCTAAAGGATTATTTACTATATTCAATATTTGGTGCGAGGGCCTTGCATTTAATGACTGCGTTAAGTTTTCTGGGCATAGAATCGACCAAACTGAAAGCATATAATCGATGAAATCGACCTCAATTCATCCTAAATGATGTCTTTCAACTGTGTTTCATTGCAGGTTTTTTTCTCTTCAACCTTCCTTTCCAAAACAGCCTACATATATTTTATTAGGTATTACATGGTAAGCCAAGGTAATACATTTACCTTTTTTATCTGATAAAAACTGAGTCGTCATTTTTGAAGTGTGTTTAGGGTCAATATCATGTTGGAACATGGAATGTCTTCCTAGTTCGTTGATGCTTTTCAGCATTGTTTTCTGCAATATGTCACAATAAATCCTTCAATCCATTGTTCTCTCAATACACGTTAGTCCTGAAACACTCATGCATCCCTAAAGAATAAAAGTCCATTCCTACTGGATACTACAGAAATCTTTCAAAAAATTGGATTGCTTCTCGATCCTTTCCAGAATTTTATTGATCGGTTTCTTGTTTAGGGTCACATTAGAAGAGCACATGGAATTTTCAACACATTTTCTCTTAGACTCTCCTTATAAATGTCACCTGAACATATCCATCCATATGGAATATAAGAAAGCGAGAAACACAACTGTGTAAGTCGCTTGAAAACGGGTACGTGAAACACCAATAAGTGAAACTCATAGAGAACTGACTTTTTATATAGCAAATGTTAATATCGAACAGTATTGAGTACATTCTTTTCGTTAAACTGCAAAAACAAAATATATATATATATATATATATATATATATTATGTATATATATATATATATATATATTACGCATACATGCACAAGAGAACACGTCTACAAACATACACCACACATAATCAGACGTGCGTACAATAGGAACCTAGACGAAAAACCTGCGTGCACCCTATAAATAGCTGGAGACATTCATGAGAAATGGAGCAGACTTTGTAAAATAACAGAGTAGCGCCGACACAGCTCATTGTTTTATAGCGTATTGATTAAAAGACGGAAGAATAACAGAATATAAGAGAGTCTAGTTCTGTTTGACAGAAGCGGATGTGACTTTGTTTAGTTTACTCTGAATTACATACACACACAAACACACACACACACACACACACACTTATGCATAAATATACACACTATGTGGTAGAGAGGTAGGGTCCTTAGAGAAACTTAGTGATGGAGAGATAATTTATATACATTCTCAAATACAAATACATATATATATATATATATATATATATATATATATATATAGCTCTTAATTAAATATCTGATGCAAATATATTTACACACAGACACATACAGGTATTATATATGTATATATACATTTAAGTTAAAAATCTCATGTATAGATATGTATATAAATGAACTATATATGTATAAATGTATATCTAATTTTTCCTATGTTTTCTCACCATGTGTATGTTTGTGAAAGAGCAAGCATGCATACAGATATACATTCACATATGCATTCATAACACACACACACACACTATATATATATATATATATATATATATATATATATATATATATATAAACCGGTATAATCATAGAAATACACCAGCAAGTCAGTGCACCAGAAAGTCAGTGCACCAGCGTGTATTTATGTTTGCTGTACTTCGACAATAAATTACGATGAAGTTGGAGGACAGAGGGAAATGGGGGGAAAAAAAGGCAAAGAAACGAAAAGGAAGCACAATAGAAGCCAAAGATAAACAATCAGACAAGAAAAGGTAACTGCGTCACACAAAAGACGCATGCGTCATTTTGCTGTCATGAGAACCAATCATGTCCGTCCGTGTGTGTGTGTGTATATATATATATATATATATATATTATTGTGTGTGTTGGTACTTTGTGTGAGAGCGTTGAGCTGGCTGTGATAGATGTCACAACAATGCAAAGTGAAAAGTCTGCCATTAATGACACGTAGAATGAGGAGCGGAAGGAGGTGACATTAAACAAGAAGTAGAAGAGTTTACCAGAGCAACAAGAGAGAGAGAGAGAGAGAGAGAGAAAGAGAGAGAGAGAGAGAGAAAGAGAGAGAGAGCAACAGCAATAAGAAAACTATGAAATCTATATATAAAATAAGTAATAATTATGTGAGAACAGAGAAGAAGGGTGGGGTGAGAGAGAGGATAGGGAAGAGGGAGAGACGCAAAAGAGGGAAGATGGAGATTTGGGAGAATAAGAGAGAGAGGGGAAGTGAGAGAGGAAGGAAGCTAGGGAAAGGGAGAAAGAGAAAGAGAGGAAGCTAGAGAGAGGAAGTAATGGAAAGAGAGAGAGAGAGAGAGAGAGAGGGAGGAAGCGAGAAAGAAGAGAGGAAGCTAGAGCGAAGGAGAGAGAGAATGAAGGAGAGAGAAAGAGTAAGAAGGAGAGAGAATGAAGGAGAGAGAAAGAGTAAGAAGGAGAGAAAATGAAGGAGAGAGAGTGTGAAGGAGAGAATGCGAGAGGAAAGTAAGAGGAAGAGAAGGTGAGAAGCTTTAGTAGTGACGTTTGAATATTATGGGCAAAACCAATGGGAATGAATAAAAAAATTTAAATATGCCATTAAAAGAGGATTATATAATGACAGTAGTAGTAGTAGTAGCAACTGCAATTGTAGTTATTCTAATAGTTATTGTAACCATAAGAGTAGTCTAATAAGCAGCACATAATGCTATAAAATACTACCACCGCTATCGCTACAGCCATCAATTCTTTTCTACTATTGTTATTTGTGTCACCTATTCCTACCTGTATTTTTGTAATTTAATTAATTCAGGAAACAACGCATTGTATATATATATATACACACACACACACACACACAATGACAAAAACAGACCAACTTACTCACACGAGACTTCAAGACGCTTGTTTAGTCTCGAACGCCCAATCTCCTTCAAACTAGACTAATATATTAATAAGAAAAACAAAAACAAAAAAAAAACAAAGCAAAATTTTTAAAAAATCATATAGAACAGGATGGTCACAGTTGGAGCGAGTTTGATTATAGTGGCACACCTTAAGAAACGACATGGAAAAGTGAATACCTTTTTTTTTTTATTGTTTCTTTCGATTAGTTGGAAATAAATAAAGTGCATGAAATGGATGAAAATATATTCAAAATAATATTTTTCATTATTCAATCGTTTCGTTCATTCATAGGTCCGCCATATTTCTAAAGAGGACATCTCACTGATATGGTTTACAGAAAGAAAACAAAATAGAGAGAGAAGAAAAGAAAAAAAAAACTCCATCTCATTTGTGCGATGGTGTTGCTGTCGAAATATCAACCCAATCACAATAGAAGCATTCGTCTAACTGGGTTCACTTCATTTCACCCTAACTGAATTTATTCTTTTTAATGGATTTCCAATGACATTATCATGATTGGAGATGCTGGTTTTTCATTATCAACACGAAATTCCAAAGCATGATTAAACATTTTAAAAAGTGTTTACATGTATCGGACTACAATAAAACACGAAAGTATTAAAAGAATAAAGGCATTAACGAACGGATGTTTATAAATAATTAAAGTCTGACAGAAACGAAATATTCAATAGAAAATAAGGAGAAAAAGAAAATTGTCACATTTTTACATGTTGATTCTAAAAGTCTGTAGGTTTTAGACCAAGCATCTCAGAACAACCAGGAGATAAACAGCAGCAGCACTGCTGGTTACAAAAAAATCAGATAGAAGAAATTAGAAAACGCAGTTGTGATTAATCTCTGGTTAATTCTATACAGTACGCCCGTAATCGAAAGCTTTCAGGCAGTAACTATTCGGCAGTATTATTGGCAAGTGCCGACCAATGCCCTATGAGTGATTCAGATGGAAACTGTGTGGAAGCTCGTTTCATGTGTGTACATGTCGCTTTGTGCCACCTCTCACTATTTGACAACCGGTGTTGCTTTGTATATATTCCTGTAAGTTAGCTTTTCGAGAAAAATATCGAGAGAATCAGTAACTGACTTCAAGTAAAAAAAAAAGAAAAAAGAAAGGGTAACTACTAGGTTCGATTTGTTCAACTAAAACCCTTCAAAATGGTCTCTCCTTCCTGGTCGTCGTCCAGTGACTGAAACAAGTGAAAGATATGCAATCATTCACTGCAGTAATTTGAGAAGATACGCAGTGGGTTCTAAAATGAAATAGTGTAGCAACTTATGATTTACAAATGCACATGAGAGAGAGAAGAGAGAAAGAGAGTTTAGCCTACATGGGGAACTAACTGAAGGTTGCAACAAAGGAGGGATTAGCTTGGCTAATCATATCAAACAGTTGCTGATTTGGACAGACGATGAAATGATTTGGTCGAGAAGAATATTTACTCATATTCCTATATTTGCCTAATGTACTATCTCTTTATCAATATCTCATAGACTTCCATCATAGTTTGTATATATTTCTTGTTATAACTACACCAGTGCTGTGTTTGAAGAATATCATAATCGGCTAGAAGATAATGGGCATTATTTCACTGATATGAGCGTATTATCACACAAATATTCTACGCTTACACACATGTTTGCCGACATAGAGAAAACACCAGAGTATATCGAATTGTCAACAATTCGAAAATTAAAAAAGTATTCCATAACGCAATAATATAACATATGATAGAGCAATTTAATTAAGTAAGTATATCTAGTTTTTCACTAAATCAGTTTTGTGATTAATGAAATTAATTCATTGGTATGTTCTATGATTTAATTTTTCACCAACATATAGTATTCGAATCTACATCATCTTGTGATTTATTCTGTATATTGATTATTGTGTAACGCAGTTTGACTAAGATAGGGAGAGATGGAGATAGAGAAGTGGAGATAAAGAGGTGGATGGATGGAGAGAGAGAGAGAGAGAGAGAGAGAGAGAGAGAGAATAAAACAATAAAACTGGGAGAAAAAGATAAATAGAAAGAGGCTGGGGTTTAAATGCAGGAGTTGATAAGACCGAAAAAAGGTCTGCATTATGATCCATCGACTGTTCGACTTACGTGTCTTCTCTCGTCAGACTGTATCAATAATTAATTATATGTTGGTATCTAATTTTGCAATTTGGTCTTGAAAAGTGTTAATTAATGAATTCCATAAAGTTTTACTAATACAGCTTTAAAATAATTATGAATATTTATATAGGAAATAATTGTATATAAATATTTCCTATTACTCTGAAGCTGATAGTATACCAAGTTCGAAATGTAATACTTTCGATGTAAAAGTCACACGTTGTTGTAAGTAGTTTTAACTCTAAAATTAGTTCAGAAGATGATGATGATGATGATGAAAACATGCTATGTATAATATATAGTTTGTTTTTACTTTCTTTTGTGTAAAACAGATTTGATTGCGTGTGCAGTAGCAAACAAACAAACGACCATTGCATGGCAAACTGCCATTGAAATCAGTGGCAGGAAAAGTACGATTAACTCGAAAGTAAAAGTCATAAGTCTGCAGGAACGACTAGGCTAACAACACACAGAGCTTTTCCAGAAAATTCTTGCTAATTTTCTAGTGGTTTCAGATATATCCAAGCTGATTGCTATTAAACATCATCTCGGTATTAATCAGAAAGATTTCGCGTTGACAAACTCACTGAAGTACAGTCAAGTACCAGAATAAGGGAATCAGGTGATCTTGAGAGTATACAGCCAGAAGTCGAGAACAAAGTTGCATTCCATAATAATCTTTAATTCTATAAAGCTGTACATAGCCAGAGCTCAACAAGGCCTTTCGTAGGAACCAAAGTAGGTTGAAGAGAAAGGGAAGAATGCTTGAACGGTCGGGAGACTTATAGAAGTGTCAGGGGTAAAAAGTCCCAGTCTTACTATCTGAACAATTCGTTTAAATAAAAAAAAAAGGGGGTGGCTGTCAGTGTCGAAAAGGTTGGGAAGAAAATTATCTCGGATTATAAAATTATGTACTGAGAGTGGATATATCCAAAATCGTTATATTTTTATTTACCCAAGACTACATCAGGTTTCGTTGTTAAACATGACTCATAGTGAAAACGACTACAAGCAAGACTACT
>NC_068999.1:40788504-40789825 GCF_001194135.2 Octopus bimaculoides | reverse complement strand
ATATATATATATATATATATATATATAAAAGTTTACGTCTACCAAATTTACTTACAAGGTTTTGGTAGGCACGGAGCTACACTAAAAGACACCCGAGTATGCCGCCGCGCAGTGGGACTGAAACCGAGGCTGTGTGGTTTGCAAAGTGTACTGCTTAAACCTTTTCCCACCCCACATATGCATGTGTGCGTGTATGGATGGAGGATTTTAGTGATCAAATGCGTGTTGACATTTGCGTTTCGTTACGTTAAAAAGAAAAAAATCGAAGTCGTGCTACGACGAATGCTGCGATGGTGATGTTTTTCAACCAAAATGAAAATGGGAGAAGTGTACTTCGATCCCGAGACACGGATGTATAAATAGAAATACCAGCAAATAATGCACCCTCACCCTTTTTTACAACATGTAAAATCAAATCCGTCACACAGCGTATCGATTGCTCCACACCCTCCGAAGTATCACGTTCTACATGTTATTAGTAACCTGATCCCTCTCTCTCTCTCTCTCTCTCTCTCTTTCTTTCTTTCATTCTCTTGCTTTCTATGTTTCCGTGTTTAGCGCAGTCTGTCATGTTGATGACTGCGCATGTAAAACATCACATCGACAACGCCCACTAAGCACCATACCCCAACCCACTTCTGATCCATGCAAATTTCCACATTAGTCTCGATGTATTTTAAATACCTGCATCTACATAGCTGCAGAGGTAGAAAGTTTGGCTTCTCAACCACCCGATTCCCAGTTCGAATCCATTATGTGGAAAATTGAGCAAAATATCTTCTGCAATTGTTCCAAGTTGACCTATGCTTTGTGATTAAAAAAAAATTGAGTGTCGGAAACAGTACCGAAGTCTGTCAGATGTTGAGTGTGTGTGTGTGTGCGTGCGTGTGTATTCTGGCCATGACCATCGTGTTTAATTTTTGTTTTGGAGTATTTATTATAATAAAAGTAGGACTTCAAATCCGGCAGGCCTAACCATCTTATTGTAGACACACGGGTGCGTGTGTATATCCAAGACCAAAATTTGAAACTGGGAATACAAATAATCTTCACAAAACGATAGTGTATCGATATGTGTTACTAGTTGAAATATGCTTGAGAGATTCGAACTTTTAAGAAAGCCAATCACTGAATCTTGCCTTGACGAAAACTTCTCATTGAACATTAAAAAGGTGTAAAGACACCAAATCAGTCTGGAGCACCCCCCCCCTCTACCCAGAACAATTAGCCCTCAACTCAGATTGATTAACACCTCCAATCCGCAGTGTATTGATGACGATAGATTCAAATACCCGGGGATACAAATCGAATTTTTTAAATC
>NC_068999.1:40778766-40788188 GCF_001194135.2 Octopus bimaculoides | reverse complement strand
AATAGCCAAAGGATTCATTCCTTGCGTAAAAACACTAGAGAGACTTTTGAAAGAGATTTTCTTGTTATATTTTTTTTCTTTCTGTAGCACGTTTATTGTTCACATAGAAGCTCTGCGTATTATTTAAGTAGGAATAATATTTTGTGTAGCGTAAATATATAAATAAAAATTAACAAAAGCAGGAAAGTACAATTTAGAAAAACCTGTCCTACCAGCTGTGAATAACTGTCATAACATATGACTAAGTATATAAAACTGTGATTCTAAAGTTACTCAGCAGGAACACAAATATTTTCGGCGTTTGATTGCTTGGTGATTTTTCTTTTTTGTATTGGCTGGCGGAGGTGGGGATTGTGGTGCGGAAGGCAGCTCTGTTGATTATGGTGGTGGAGGAAGTGGCGGTAATGATAGTAATGGTCGCGAGTTTAGTTGAATTTCGTTGGCGATGGTGATTTAAACTGTTGATATTTGTGGTGGTGATGGTGGCGGATGGTAACAGTGGTTGTGAATATATTGTTTGTGATGTTAGGGGTGCTGCTGGAGATGATAATGATGGTGGGGGTACGGTTGGTGGTGGTGGTGGTGTTGTTGATGATGGTGATGACAGAGTCGGTGGTAGAGGCGATGGTTGTGGGAATGCTGTCAGTGATGATGATGGTGGGGATGGTGAAAACAATGGTTTCTGGTGGCGGTGGTGGTGGTGGTGGCAGGTGGGGGGGCATTAGTAGTGGTAGACGTGAACTGATCCCGTTGTGGTGATGCTCGAAGAAATACCACACAAGACATTGTTCTTTAACTTGTTTTAACCCCCGCGGTCAAGGCCATGTACCTTTCAAACAAGTAAAAAGACGATGCACTTGTCAAAGTTGTTTTGATCGTGAGAAAGAAAATCATGCGGTATTTGTTGCAGTACTTCCTGTCCTGATTTCAAATCCCGATAAGATCAGCTTTTCTGGCAACGTTGTAGGAAGGTCGATAAATTAAGCACCAATCCTACGGGTTCGCAGAGATTATTAGAATATGAAGGGAGCTGCCTCTTTGAAGTTAACTCGTTCAGCTTTTTGTGTTGTGAAAACAAATGCCGATTCCTATCAATGGTGTCCTCGTAGCGGCATTTAGACCCTTCACCACCTGGTTAGCAATGATAGACAGGTGCCAGTGTCAATTGAAGCAAGGCGGTGATTATCGGAATCGCCAAGTTGCATCGATGTGCTTGAAAGTGGAAGCGGTGCAGAGCAGACACCATAAGCAACTTGAGAACCCCGGTTCAACCAGACAAGTGTCTCCGTCACATAGTTAAGATACCGCAATGGTTACCAAGCACACAATGAATTATCTCCGTGCAGGCCAGGCTTATGAAGGGCCTGTCCTGTTTTTATGTTTTAGTGAAGAGTGAAAAAGAAAAAGCTCTACTCGTGACACTTAGCATGACCTTCACGACTGATGGGTAGGAGCGAGAAACAGCATCCTTGACCGCAGACTTGCGAGAGTATTTGGCAGACGGAAACTGAAAGAAGTTCGTCGCGTGCGCTTCATGACAGGTGTTGTAGTGTTTACGTCCCCAAAATTTTACGGTTCGGCAAAACAAACAATAGAATAAAAGATAAATAAATAATGGATCGATTCATTCGACTAAAAATCCTTCAAGGCGGTGCCCCACGTGGCCGCAGTAAATGACAAACAAATAACAGATAAAATGATGAGTAAAGAAACTATTACATTCGGGAGATTGTTGTCAATCGGGGTGGGGGGGGGAGCTTTCGAAAAAGCTATCGTTGCCTCTTGGAGAAGACAAAGGGCAAGGAACTGGGTGATCAGTTAATGATTTATTTAGCAATTACATGAAAAGAAATTGGCTGTCGATAACTGGTATCAGATAAAGGATTCCGGATTGGAAATCTGAGGATAATATCGATTACGAGAAGTACCTGAGCAAGGCCAGAGATTATAACGGCCGAAAAGTGGTGGCTACAACAACTAAGATGAAGACACTAGTCCGAATAAATCAGTGAATAACAACACGAATTGGTCATCTCAGAAATTCAGGCTATATCGAATGAATCTATGATAATATTTGACCAAACATATTTGTTTTTGTTTATTTGTTTTTGTTTATTTGTTTTTGTTTTTCAATAAAATAACCTCATCTCCATCCTCTTTCGTTACTTCTCTCTATTTTCTCCTCCCCCCTTGTTGTTGACTTTCTTTTGTTTTTTTTTCTTTTATACCTCTTTTTGTCTTTCTGTAAAGTTCTTTCTTTCACTTTTTTCTTTCCATTCCCCCTCCCCCCTTCAGTCAATCATTCTTTCCTTCCATCTGTCTGTCATTTGCCCGTTATGTCTGCCTTGTTTTTTTTTTTTCTTCCTTTCGGCTTTGTTATCTTTGCCTCTCTATCTGCACCAATCAGTCTTTATCGAAACACAGAAACATCACATCGATCTCTATCTGGCGTTCTATCTAAATCAAATTATCGATACACCACATTCTCACACAGATATCAAAAATAAAACGTAAAAGTACATGAAATAAGAGAGAAAAAACATCACCACCACTTCCATCAGCAGGTGCAATAACAGAAAGAACACAAGAACTGTCACTACACACCACTGGCACCGACAGACAGCCACAGCATCGACACCACTCCACCGATAGCATCAGTTACCAACAAGATCTCTAATATGAGAACCCCAGTCACCGGCGACCCCAGCGCCAACAACAGCCCTAGCACTGCTCTTCTCATCCACCAGCATGAACAACGCCACGGAAAAGAACAACATCGCCGTTGTCGCTGCCACCACTGCCGTCCTCACCGACATCAACACCATCGTCGCCATCACTGACAACACCAGCGACATCACTAGCATCCCCATCAATCAACAACCCCACAATAAACCCCCAATATAGCCAACCCCCGCCACAAAAATACCAACACCAACATCACTAACAGCACCAGCGTCGTCGACACTATCAGCTGACACTCCAACGAAAAATCCTCGCCACCACTAACGGCATCAGCACCATCTCCACCGCCAACTACAAACAACTCCCTCAACGCCTAACAACATTAGAAAATAAATTACCTCCAACGAATACAGTATTTATTTTACTTCATCAAATAAGCGACGAGATTCGTTATATTACTTAGTTATTTATTTTATTCAAAGGATAATATATTCACAGCCAAATCTGTTCGCTAAAAATTGGGTATAAATTCTATTTGAACTTTTGATTAGATTCTGAAATGTGTGAAACCAGGAATCCTACGTGATCGATTTTTTTCCTTCCTCTCCTTGACAGAAGTGCGAACGCAACTTCATTTCGTCTTCCACAAACATAACAACAAAAAAGAAAAGCCAACAACTACAGAAAACAAAAATCGTACTCAAATACAAGAACAGCGAAAAAGACAAAAGAAGATAATAAAAGTAAAAGAACAAAAAATTAGTTCATCTTTAAAAATGGCGAAATATGGCGTTGTATTGTATCATTGGTTAGAAAAACAAAATGAAGGCTTTTTTGCCAATGTTGCTGTCATGGCGAGCTCAAGGCAATCGTATCGTCTGCTTTTGTTTGCTCTTTTTCATTTGGATTTTAAGTTTAGATATTTTTTGTATCTTCGTTTTTTTAATTTTATTTCCAGTATTGGACTTAAGCTGGTTGGTTATTTGTTGAACTGACAGTAGATCGTTCCATTCGGAGCGTGGCGGTGTGGGGAATGACTTCATCTGCTTGAAGGAGATTTTCTATATAGAATTAGGCCTCTATGATCTACTAATACAGTGATTATTCGATCAACATTGATCCGTTAAGTAATTTGTTTACATTACTATATTCTTCAGAATATATACCGTACGTATATCTACACACACACACACACACACACACACACACGATTCGTTAAAATCTCATAGAATCCGATGGAAATAACAACATCCCTCCCAATTGATTGTTTAAGGAATTCTTCACGATCTGGCGTATTTACAATGTTAAGTTGAAAGCTAATAACATTATACACACATATCCATAGACACACACACACACACGTACGCATATTATATGTAGACATGTAGATACACACACACATCTATAGATGTGCGTGTATGTATATACACGCACACATAAATATATATAGGTACAAACGCATGCATACATGTAGGTATATACACACACGCGCGCGCACGCGTGTTGGTACACACATATGTATTGCTATATACACACACACACACGCATACATAGAGGTATATATATATACACACACACACACACTCATGCATAGTGGTATATATACACACACACGGATACACATATGTGTGTGTGTGTATATATATATATATATATATATATATATATATATATATATATATACACACATACACACATGTATAATATAGGTATATATACACAAGTACATATAGATGTACACACGCACACTTACATAAATACATATAGAAAAACATACATACACACAAATGAACACTTTCATACAGCTATACACACGCACATAAATATACAAATGCACACACGCACACACACACCTCTACAGTACAGCAGTGATAAAAGAGGATTTCTATTTTTTCTTTTCCGCCAGCCAATACACAATAAATGAATATTATGGTTTTTTTTTTTTTTTTTTTTTTTTTTTTTTGTCTTTATAAAATCGTGACATAGGTGAGACGAAAATGAGGAAAATACAAGCGATAATATCTGACATAAATAGGACAACGAACAACAACAACACCAACAAGCAGCACCACATCAACAAGTATCTCTATGAAAAGTCAGAGTCCACAAAATATTCTGCAAGTTACTACCTCTCCTGTTACCCACCATCGTCAAGACAGCCACAAGAATATAAAGACACAATGGAAATAACATTAATGTTCCACTAATTTGTCTCGTCTCCTCATGATGATGGGTGTTACCAGAACATCTTAAAAGAACACTATTAGGTGCTTGTCTATTCGATCTATATATTCTGTCGGTGTTGAAATTATGCTGAGGGAGATGGATGGCGTGGTGGCAGCGGTTTAGACGAGAGGGAGGAGAGGATGAGACCGGGCGGGGGTTAGAGGGCGAAAGTGATGGAAAAACAGGCGTATTTTATACAGCAAAAGTATTCAGTCTCTAGCACCCACCACACACAATGTGTGTGTGTGTGTGTGTGTGTGTGTGTGTGTGTGTGTGTGTGTGTGTGTGTGTGTGTGTGTGTGTGTGTATCTATCCGTTTCTTTCTCCTTTTCACACACAAAATATCGTATTCAATATATATATTCCATATATACTTCCATGCAATAGCATCACATAATTATTGTAATCTAGCGATAAATAAAGAAAAAAGAAAGAAAGAAAGAAGGAAAGAACCATCTAGACCTGCATGTATCTAAATTACAGAGTTTCGGTTTCTGACTTCCTTGATATTGAGTCATGTTTAATGACGAAACCAGAATTGGTGTTGAGAGTATAAAATATCCCTATTGATTTCGGATATATTCATCTCTAGATATATATTTTTCAGACATTATTTTCTAATTATTCACTACTCTCGAACCGAGCTTCCTCAGCTAACGCAACCAAATATATACTTGAGGCTTACGTTTTAAAGATTATTTAGAATTCGTGTGAATTTAACGTGATCGACAACTTTGTCGTGTATTGAATTTTAAATATTCATGAGCAGCTTTATAACCGCCATTGCAGCACTCCTGTCTTATTTCGTTTACGGTTATATAAGATAGTAGAGAAATGTGTGTAACAAAATGGAGGAACCCTATCAGTTGCAAAGAATCACGTCAAATGTTTTTTTCGAAGTTCTGCAGTGAAGACTGAGTTGTTTTATATTCATTGAACACTTGAACTTCTACATGGAAGCGATGCGTTCTGTCATTGCTGTCGCTCTATGATTCTTGTTTTTCTGTAATGAATAATCTATAAAGACGAAACCTGACATATCTGTAAAAGACAGGATGCTCTCACCTGGAATACTTAATATTTAACCCAAGGTCGTTCTCATAGGATCAACTAGGGTTTGATGATCTAAACAGTACTAACCAAATAAAGAGCCTCTATGTAGTTGTTCGCCTGGCTGAATATAGCAGCTACATCTCTTTCAATTTAATCTATCAAAATACAAAATATTGATTTCCAATTCCGGCACAAGGCCAGCAAGTTTATGGGAAGGGTAAGACAATTACATCGACCTCAGTATTCAACTGGTACTTATTTTATTGACTTTGGAAGGGATAAATGGCAAAGTCGACTTCGGCAGAATTTGAACTCGAAACATAAAGATGGACGAAATACCGCTAAGCATTTTGCTCGGTGTGCTAACGATTCTGCCAGCTCGCCGCCTTTCACTGTTCAACATATTAATAATAGGTATAGTATCTTGACAATATACAGGACGGTCGTGTTTGGAATGTTTTCATCCATAGGTCTAATCGATTAGAATTGCCTGGGAGGGCTAAATGTCAACACATGCATATTTTGGTAGAGCTGACAGGGAAACTTCCATGTGGCATCTCGCTCTGCGAGAAATTGAGCCAAAACCTTCTTTATATCATCTTAGAAAAAGAAAAAAAGAAAAATTCTTTGGATTATATAGTCTTGTGTACGAAGTATCCTAAAAGATGAGACAAATTGAGTTGAGCACAGCAGGGAGTGTCTCGCTGAACATAGATCTACAAATCCAGGCTGACTTGAAGCTAAATACTAATTATATATTCTACTCTAAAGTATCCCAATATTTGGTTGTTCTGAAAATCAACAGCTGAGCTCTTCATCATTCTGCGGAACCTCATTAAATTCCATATTTCTTCTTTCGGCATGGAACAAGTCGCCGAAGAATTTATTTTCGAGTTCCTTACTGTGAAGTTGTGACGTATCTTAATGTAAAAGTTGCATACACGCATACAAAGTATATATTCAGACACACATACACATTCTTATGAACAACTGTGCGGCCACACATATCCATACGCATTAATATATACTTCGTAACTATAGAGGTTCTGTGATAAACAATAAATATATTTTACACTTACACATTTAAACTTGTGTTCACACATATATGGCATTTATGTATATCACATGCTTACACAGACTAACAGAAACAAGCAATAACTATATCATATATACACACTTATCTACACATGTGCATATATATGCGTAGGTACATGTGTACATACACATATATGAATCTTTATATAATTCCTGCCTTACCACCTTCACAGCCACAAAAATCGCCTTCGTTCACTGATTTGCTTCAAGCGAGAAATTTCGAATCGAAAGCACTTTATTCTTTCACTTTGCAGGAATTGAGAGGAATCTGAAGATTTGGAAGAAACAAATCCAAACGTCCAGCTGTAACATACACTATAGCATTGTCGAGAGAGGTTTAAGTGAATTCTAGAAACGAAACGAAATTAATATTGCACCTTGCTTAAAGGATTATCTGTGAATTAATGCAAGATCATGTAAAGTAGTTCTTTTTGTGTGTTTTTGTTTTTAAAGTGTTGTTTTATTCCATTCAATTCTTTAGTGTGTAGCTTTTATCCTCTGTATCAATCATTGGATTGCGGTCATTATAGGACATCACACTGAAGGGCTTTTGCATAATAGATAGACCCCTGTACTAATCTGGTTATTAAGTCTGAAAATTATTCTACCAGCCTTTTTATTTCTATTTTTGCAGAGCCGATACCTTGCGTGGATGTAAACAAAGCAACTCTTGTCAAGCCTTGTGGTGGACAAACAAAAGGACAAAGACACACACAGATAGATATACAAACGCAATGGCCTTCCACACAGTTTCTATCTACCAAATTCACTCAAAAAGCATTGGCTATAGAAGAAAAAACCTCCCCCCAAAGTGCCACAATGGTTGCAAGGTGAACTTTCTAAATTCACAGTTATCGCGGCGCCTCTATCTTATAAAAACAAATTGAAAGATGAAGCTGGAGAAACGTAGAGGAAAATGGAGGCAGAGATTGGGGAGTATAAGTTGATGAATGACCACTTGTATATATTGTGGTAGTCGTGAAAACTCCAAGCAGGTCACTTCTGAGATGCGTTTGTAACCACTGTCTTTTAAAGGATTTTAAAAAGTCCGTACAACATTAGACGAAATTAATATCTTATATTAATTGCTATTTACAATATAGCCGCAAATGGCAAACATTATCTGTTTAATACACACTCGGTTCTGCATTAATTGTGGGATGTCTTCGTGGATGCATCCAGTATCTCTACTAAGATGATCTAAATGCGTTGTAATCAGACGACCTGCACGAGGACAGCCATGCTTTGGCATCCATAACAGTAGGTTAGTTTCCAGATTTAGTTTAGCTTGCCAGTAATGTCTCGCAAAGCGCAAGCACATTTCCCTTATAATGGTGGCAAGAGGCAGGAGATTTCCATACAACTGTTTCTTAGGGAGATGAGTTCTCCAAGATATGTTTCAGACTACTCTTAACATTAGCATGTTAATAAATGTTTCTAATGAAGGTACAAAACCATTAGTTTCGGCGGAAACGGGGTGACGATATCTTCGACCCCTATATTTCACTAGACAGTGGAATTACTAATTGATGTGTGTTTGGGTTCAAATTTCACTGAAGGCAACTGCGTTTTTCATTTTAAATAATTTAATCTCTGAAGCCCGACGGCGGGAATTCGAAGTCCCTACTCGTAACTTGGCGGTTTATAAGGTTTTGCCCCATCAATGTCCAAAAAGTTGGTGCTGTACTGTTATAAATAATTAAAATACGTATAAACGCGGCGAGTAAGCCGAATCATCGGCACACCGAACAATATGTTTCACAGCATTTTTTCCGTCTTTACGTTCTGAGTTCAAATTCCGCAGAGGTCAATTTTGCGTTTCAGCCTTTCAGGGTCGATAAAATTAGTACCAGTTGAGCACTGGGGGCCGATTTAATCGACTTACAACTTCCTCCAAAATTTCTGGCTTTATGCCAAAATTTGAAACCAATAGTTAGAATATAAGTACACATATACACACAGCCACACACAAATCAAACAATAAAACAAAGCATTGGAGTTTCGATTTCGCTTCTGCAGTCTCTGGAATGCAAAGAAGCGTCTGAAAAATGCGAGGCAGTGAATTTCCTCAGGTTAGATTCACATTTTCATTTGTAGACAATAAAAAAAGAGAAAAGCAATCTTGCCCGGAAGACTTACCACATACTCGATATTGCTCAATATTAATTAAACGAAAGTTATAATATGCATGTAAAAATTTGATAATGGTTTAATTAACAATGAATCGTGATTGGATAGTGCCAGTTCTTCATGCTGATTGCTCATGTCTTGGAGATGAAAATTTACAGTTCCCAGAATTAATTTGTAAACAAAGATAATGTATAGGTTGAGAATTTTTCGTATATATATATATATATATATATATA
>NC_068999.1:40773150-40778464 GCF_001194135.2 Octopus bimaculoides | reverse complement strand
TATATATATATATATATATATATATATATATATATATATACACACACGCGCATAAACACGTACTCATGTATACACAAACACATTTACATCCACACGCGTACAAAGGCGTACACATGCATATTAACGGACAATTAACAAATAACTTAATTTAAAGGTCAAGCCACGTGACAGATTGTGTCACGCTGACACTAAAAGAGAATTAAGTTGTGAGTACATTTGTTCAATCCTCTGTGGAATTTTCGAGCTAGTAACATGCTAAGTCGATGAACAGGTAATTCAGTGAAATATTTTACTCACTACCACAGATTTGTGTGTCCGTTGCTTGACCTTAACAAATTGAGCATGTCGCTTAATGGCTACCGATATGTGCCTCGCTGATCACGATCAGGAGTAGTGGTAGTGGTTGGGGGAATCAGTCATGTGTTGAGAGAAATTCTTTGGGGTTTGAATAATTCACTTCTGGAAACATGGTTAGTTCATTGAACATCTTTAAACAATTTTTGAGTGGGATGGGCTTCTCGACCTGAAGGAAATTGTAACTGGGCCCAGTTGCAAGGTCATGGGCTATTTATCTTGATAAGAGATCACCATCCGCGCACTTATGGTTGTGATGCATGAGCCTGGTGTACCCTTACCAGACGGGTAGTCATGATGGTTATACTGGGCTTTGTATGTTTGTACCCCAGTGTCACTTTGATGGCATGCTCTGTTCTCTCAATAATAACAACAACAATGCTGGACTAATATTGCAAGTACGGTTCTACTGCTATTACAACTACGAGCACACCAGTCGTAGTTGCTGTGGAACCATCACCTCCATAGATGCGGAAACTGTGGAAAATTCCATAAGTATCGCAGTGAAAGATTTGTTGTAAAATCGAAATCATCCAAGCTTTATATATGATGTATATAAGGCATAGACATCAGACATGAAATATTTGGAAATGTTTGTGCATTATATAATATAGAAAGATATAAAAATAAAAGAAGAATCTACTCGCTAAGTATAATAGAAGATTAACCAATAGGATTATATGAGAACGTCAAACCACAGCAATATTTTAACATGATTACGTATGTACAACGCAAAATACAAGATAATCCTATCACTAACATGGATAGCTTCAAAATGGACGTTAACTACTACATCGATCATATATCTTCGTATATTATTTGTCTCCCATGAATGATCTTGGCTCTCTGAGCTGATCAGGATTTCGACGTTGCTTTTCTTTGGTTTTATGAAGATAAAAACATACGGTCAGTGATCTATTCCTCTCTATGAATTGTTATTGCTGTTGTTCACGTCTATGACTGCAATGATTCAGCAAATCTATCGAGAAAATAATCCCAGAATGACTATCCCTACTCATTTTGTCTAGGATTTAGGACCACATAAGCCACTTTCCTTCTTTAAGACAGAGTGCGATTTATGCGAGATTTATCTACTTTCAAGGCATTAGATTCCGGTCATCCTGGGGCGCCGTTTTGAAGGGAATTACTCAAAGAAATCGATACTTAATTTTAAGTCCGGTACTTATTCAATCGACATGTTTTTGTTGAACCGCTATGTTACGAAGACGTAGGCAAATCAACACCGGTTGCAAAATAAGAAAATAAACACAAACATGTACACATATAGACAGGATCCCGCACAGTCTCTGGCCAACAAATTCCCCCATAAAGCCTGGGAATATAGAACAAGATACTTGCAGAAGGTACCACGGAGTGGAACTGAACTCGAAACTAGGTGGTTGTAAATCAAGCTTCTGAAACACACAGCCACGCCTGCGCCTGTGTTTGATATTTCTAAACGATCAAGTGACTGCTGTAGAGACTCAGTGTGATTATAAATGTAACTCATGTTGTGGTTGTTATTGTCTCTTATGCCCTCTATCTGAAGAGAGTCAAGTGGCTTAGTGGTTAAGGTTTTCGGCTCACTATTGTAAGGTTGTGAGTTCGATTCCCGACGACACATTCTGTCATTGAGCAAGACACTTTATTCCACATTACTCCAGCCCACTCAGCAGGTAAATATGAGCTGTACCTGTATTTCAAAGGACCAGCCTAGTCACATTCTGTGTCACCATGAATCTCCCTAACAACTACCCTTAAGAGTACGCATGTCTGTGAAGTGCTCAGCCACACGCACTTTAATTTCACGAGCAGGCTACTCCGTTGATCGGGTCGACTAGAACCCACATCGTCGTATCGCGCGAAGAGCCAGTTTATCTCTCTATCATCTATAAGAATAAGCGACATCCCATTTGCGACTACTCATATCCATCCATTTTTATACACAGGTAAGTGTATATTTTACTGCGTATAGCAATGTCACAGAGATTTTGAAGCATTGGGTGAAATTAATTGAAAAAGCAGCCATCAACTATTAGAAGCTAACTGAAACTACCTGAAACTTAACGTAATTCAAACTAATTGTAGTGTACAATCTCTGATTATGTTTGTAACCAGGATTATAACACAGTCTCTTAGTATATTTTAATATGTCTTTAAACAATATTACTGCTGAATTAGCGGGGAGGGTAATACCTATACCCCTTTACAGAGCGCCCGTAACTCGTGAGAGAGAGACAGGAAGATATTCTTAAATCGGAGACCAGACTCAGATTATCGTAGGAGTGGACTCCATTTATGTACTCAAGTATCTTATGCTAAGCCAGGTGTTGCATTAAATTTAGTCACAGAACAGACCATGGCGGGATTTGAATTCATGACCTAAAGAAGAGGTACAAATACAACCATTCATTTGGTCTGTTCACTATCTCTACACTGATGCTTTATTTACCGACCCCAGAAGGATGAAAGGCAATGGTGATCTGGATGGGCGGGAAGTGAACTTAAAACATAAAATTGGATTCAAAACTGTTAAGTATTTTTGTCTAAAGCCTCAGTATTAAGATGTTCACAGTAATTTGCATCAAGCCACAGTGAGATACTATACCTATTTGTATACGTCAGTTATATACACGGCAAAATCAAACATGAAATATTTAGAAACGTTCTTGGGTTGTATGATGTGCACGTAAAAATCACAGTAACTATTCGCTAAGTACAATAGAAGATTAACTAACAGGATCAAATCAGAACGACAAACTACAGCAATATTTTAACGTGATTATGCTTGTACAATTCAAAATACAAGATAATCCTATAACTAACATGAAAAGCTTTAAAATGGACGTTTTCAACTATTATTTGCAACTAGCAATTATAATAGAACGGAAGTATTTATGTAGATCAGTTGGTGTCTTGTCCGTTGAATCCTGTTACTACAATTAAACGCACGACACAGCAGCGTCTGCTGTTTATACCATACAACACGTTCGGTTCCTTTGTTAGTGTATGTATTCCTTAGTTGTAAAACACAAGACAAAATGTCTATGAGCGGTTTTCCTTCTCTCCATATTAACATTTAAAAGCAAAAGAAGACGAAACAAATCAAAATTGTATTCTAAATATATTTATCACCTCATATATTGTTTCATAAATTTGTTTAATGTTTGCTATCTTGATTAAAATCCACACACACACACACGTATATTAATGAGCATTTTATGGCAGCAAGCTAGCAGAATCGTTAGAACACATACATAAAACACACACAGGCCTATTTCAGTTTACATCTACAAAATCCACTCACGAAGCTTGTCCAGAGTGCCATGCAGTGGGAATGAACCAAGAACCGTGTGAATAGGAAGCAAACTTCTTATCACACAGCCACACACAGTCACACGAAGCAGAGGAGACATTTCTTATAATTATGTAACGTGGAGCGAACCCCGCGCGCTGGCCTGCCCCGTCCCGCGATACGTTGATTGGTTTCACACTAGGTGAAATATAGAAACGTAATGTGTGACGGATCACTGGGCCCAGATTATCTGGCAGCATGTCGTGCTTTCCAGCACATTTAGAATCGAGAAAATAACGTAAGTATAATCACTATACATGCTGGAAATAGCAGCCAAATTTCCGTCAAATAAAAGGTTAACAGTCCTACAAAATAAAGGAGCATTGCTGAAATTAGTGATAAATATAGGTAAATAGTAAAACTTGGCTTTGTTTGAATTGCTTTTGAATATAGAACTGATTTGGAGTTAAATAACATGAAGGAATAAATAGCAAGGAAAACGAAGATATTCTTGCAGAGTTTAACTGACATAATCTGCTTTGACTTTTGGCACTTTTCCTGCAATTTTCTTCCGACAAGGTCGATGAATTAATATTATATTTAACGCACATGTATCAACATTTTCTATATTTATTTGCCCCAAACACCCCCGACTCACTAAAGGACTTATGTTATTTCAGAACTAAATCTAGCGCATTAACAGATTAAATGTTATTCAATTAATTGCTGGGATTTTGTCATCTGTTAAGTAACATATGCCAATTAAAGTGGAGGTTAATTACCGTTAATTATAATCTATCAGTAAACGAATATGAAGTGTATCACGTAAGAAACCGATTTTAAATGGAATTATTACTCATTCTACTACTAAATCAATGTCGATCGTTTGCAGAGAGAATCGTTAGCGTACAGGGAAAATGACAAACGGTATTTGATAACAGGAATTTACGTTCTGAGTTCAAGTTCTGATGCGATCAATTTTCATTAACAGCTCTAATTTAAAGTACTAGTCAAATAGTTAGGGTAATTTAATCGATTCCACCCCCACAAATTTTAGGTTTCTGGGGGCACAAATTTAAAGAGCTGTAAACTAGCAGGATTGACAGACCATCGGATAAAATGCTTTGGGATATTTAATAACAGGTCAACCAAGGGACCATAACATAATGTACCAGTTGAATACTGGTCCTTATTCCCTTGATTAAACCATCTCCTCTACCTAAATTTCATATCTTATACTGAAAAATTCAAAGAGTAGTAATTTAACAGAATCACCAGATCGTGGGGAAGAATATTTCACCGTATTAATTCCGGTTCTACATACAAACTTCAAATACCATATATCATTTTTCATCACACGTGTATCGACAAAATGAAATACCAGTTAAGTACCCTTGGGCAAGTGTCTACTATAGCGCCGGGCCACCAGAATTACTTATGGATTTGGTAGCCAGAAACTGGTAGAAGCCCATCGTATATATATGTGTGTGTGTGGGTGTGTGTGTGTGTGTGGGGGGTGTCTACCAGTGAAATCTACAAGTTCCTTTCATTCTCTCTGTTTATTTGCTCATTCTTTCCAGTTGGGGAGCGTAGGCTCGAAACATAAAAGGCTTTCTCACTTTCCCAAGCGTCAAACCAGTACACTTGCCTTTTGTTCATACAACT
>NC_068999.1:40771036-40773069 GCF_001194135.2 Octopus bimaculoides | reverse complement strand
TGTGTGTGTGTGTGTGTGTGTGTGTGTATTTCTGTGTATGTGTGCGCGCGTTTGTACCCTCCTCCACACCGCTTTTCAACTGGTGTTGGATTGTCTGTCCTTGTAACTTAGCGGTTCGGCAAAAATGAGACCGATTGTATAAGTGCCTACCAGGCTTAAAAAAAAAAAATAAGTGCTGAGATCGATTTGTTCGACTAAACCTTTCAAGGCGATGCTGCGTCATGGCCGCAGTCCAATGACAAACAAGAAAAAAGGATAAGCATCATCATCATCACCGTCAGAGATCAATCGTCATCACCATCATCATCAACAAAGCCATCTTTTTGATCTTTCATAAAATATTTACGAACAGGAAAACCAAAATATATGTCTTAAAATATTACGAAATAATTTTGTCTCGACTCCCTACTTATCTATTCCTAGCTGGTATCTCGACATTCTGAGTTCGAGTCTTGCTGAGGTCGACTTGCACTTTTCACTTTAAATTTACGTGTATATTTATGTTACTTATACATGCATATATTCATATGCACTTATAAATGCGTATATATATGTATACATATATTTACAA
The DNA here is from genome assembly GCF_001194135.2 of Octopus bimaculoides. Taxonomy (NCBI): domain Eukaryota; kingdom Metazoa; phylum Mollusca; class Cephalopoda; order Octopoda; family Octopodidae; genus Octopus; species Octopus bimaculoides. The sequence continues at coordinate 40,772,498 of NC_068999.1, read as the reverse complement.
CCATTTATGCGTATATATGTAGATTACGTATATGTAGTGGTTCTTATTTGCATAAGCGCAAACATATATACGTGTGTGTGTAGATATACATAATACATAGCTGCACCTACAAATACATAAATACTTTATAGTCTGAAGATATTTTCTTTCTACTAGTTAATCCCAAGACATATCTATGACACACAGAGAATCGATTCTCATCTAAATGGCACCATCGTATTCTTCATGTGTTTTAAGAGATGGCGAGCGGGGTGAGGCTATGGGAGTGATGGGTGCGAGTGATTCTAGATTTGTCTGAATGTTTTCTGTTAGGTATTCAGAAATATTTTTCAGATTTAGAAAGATATAGAAGGTACTCTGAGAGAAGGGGAGAGACAGGGAGAGAGGGAGAGATAATGCGCAAGAAAGAGAGAGAGATTGAGCGAGAGACAGAAAAAGAGCAAGAGAGTGGGCGAGAGCGTGACAGAGAGACAGAAAGACAGAAAGGAGGCAGAGAGAGAGAGGGGGGGGGAGAAAATGAGAGAAAGCGACAGTGAAAAATGTATATAGAGAGTGAGAGAGCGAGAGAGACGAAGATAGATAGAGTGAGCGAGATAGATAGGTAGGGACAGACAGAGACAAAAAGAAAGAGATAGAGCGAGACAGACCGACAGAGAGAGAGAGAGAGAGAGAGAGAGAGAGAGAGAGAGAGAGAGAGAGAGAGAAAGAGAAGGAAAGAGAGCGACAAAGAGATAGAAAAACAGATAGATAGATAAATAGATAGATAGTATATTGGGGTGGCCATTTGTGTAGCTAGCTCTCGGTTTTTGAGTCAGTTTGTAACTTCTGCCGCTTAAAGATTACACATACACATTTGTGTATTTATCGTGTGATGAGGAAGAGAATGAAATCAGAATTGAGAGGGAAATAGAAAAAAAGAATGAGAAAAAATGAAGCAAAGAGAGAAAGAGGGGGGAGTAAGAGGTAGATAGAGAGATAGTGAAATAGGGAGAGATAGAAGAGTAGAAAAAAAGAAAGTGTTTGGCAAATAAAGGGAGTTTAATATTTAAAAGAACTTTGGGCATGTAAGAGATAGAGACACAAATAGAGAGAGAGAGAGAGAGAGAGAGAGAGAGAAAGAGAGGGAGGGAGACACAGAGAGATAGAAAGAGTGAGAGAGAGAGAGAGAGGTAACGAGAGAAGACATTGAAGCAGACATATTGAGAGAGAGAGAGAGAGAGAGAGTGGGGAGGAAAAAAGAGAGGGATATGTAGAAAGTGATATAGGGAGTGAGTCGCTCCCCGATTAAAGTTAAAATGATCGTCTTAAGACAGCTGTTTAGACAAATAATAAGAAATTGACAACGCAAGTATTTGTAACTTCTATCTCCAACGTGCATCTCTCACTATCGATATTGTATGTACCTAAAAGCAAATCGCAAAGCGCTATATATATATATATATATATATATATATATATATAT
>NC_068999.1:40763353-40770515 GCF_001194135.2 Octopus bimaculoides | reverse complement strand
TATATATATATATATATATATATGCTTGTGTGTCTGAGTTTGCTGCACCCCACCATCGTTTGACAACCGATGTTGGTGTGTTTACGCCTCCGTCACTTAGCGGTTCGGCACAAGACACCAATAGAATGAATAGATAGACAGATAGATAGATAGACAGACAGATAGCCAGACAGGTAGATAGATATTGCGACCTTTGTTCAGTTGTTTTTAACAAACATTCATATTAGATTTTCTAATGAATCGACATTTATTAATCACATCTTCCTGAAGATTCTCGTTGATTAATTTTTAATTATCCTTGGATTAAAGAGCGGATAGGAGAGAGAGATAGAGAGAGAGAGAAAGAGAGAAAGGAGAAAAAGAAATTATGAGAAAGTGAGAGTGGGGTAGACAGCAACAAAAATCTGGTTCGAATTAAAACCAATGAAGAAAAATGCTTGTGGTAGATAGACGTGTTAGAAATAGTAGTGAAGTCTGCAGCAAATCATATCCAACACATGTCTGTAATAATTAGGATTGTATTACGCAACAGACATAATAAAGATATGTCTGAATAAAAGACAATGATTAATACGGTTGAACTATCTCAACTATTAATGTCGGCTAAACCAGATGAAGTGAAGGGAGACAATAACAATATCGAAGCTGATTACAACAACAAGATTAGCTGGTACTAAATTTAGTAATATAGCATAGATTACATACATAATCTTTAATCCTATTGTTTGTATCGATTGATTTGAATAATTTTTGTTGGCCAACTCCATCTGATCACCTATCTGTTCAATTAAGTTTGATGTGTAGCACATCAACAACAGCATGAGATATATTCTTTTCTACTCTATGCACAAGGCCCGAAATTTTGGGGGTAGGGGGCCAGTCGGTTAGATCGACTCTAGTATGCAACTGGTACTTAATTTATCGACCACGAAAGGATGAAAGGCAAAGTTGACCGCGGCGGAATTTGAACTCAGAACGTAAAGACTGACGAAATACCGCTAAGCATTTCGCCCGGCTTCTTAACGATCCTGACAGCTCGCCACCTCAGCATCGGATATATTTATTTCTTTATTGCCCACCCCGGTGGAATTTGAACTCAGAACGTAAAGACTGACGAAATACCGCTAAGCATTTCGCCAGGCGTCTTAACGATCCTGACAGCTCGCCACCTCAGCATCGGATATATTCTCGGCAACAATGCGATTTCTGTGAAAGTTTACAAGGCAGCGCAAGGAAACGCCCATCCACATACAAAACAAGTAACCGCAAATATAAACACAGACCTGTATAAAATACCTATATACACCCATTTATCTATATCCATTTACGTTATATGTGTGTATAAACAATCGGGGTCATTTGATACACTCTACTATTTCTCTCGTTCATTGTTTATGTTTGTGTGCGTGAGCCTATTTCACTATGCATATGAAGAGAGGCAAAGTTGTAGTAATCGGTTTCAATACAGAAATTGCAATATTTATCTGGCCCTGGTGTCGGATCTGGTAGGATTGACCGCGGGATTCCTTGATTGTGAAGTAGACTTCTTAATTACACAGCCTGCGCCTATAACCATGTCTGCGCTTAGCAAACTGGAACGCTAATATACTCGATAGGAGAAGGAATTGGCTTTTAAGATGAAACGTTGCGCACCCAGCTACAATCTCCTGTCTCTGCAATTTCAGAAGCTGCGATGTAGACATCTGTATAAGCATATTGTTTCAAATCTTATTGTTATGTTTAATAACAAGAAGCAGGCGTTAAACGATATTTTATATAGAAAAATCCAGGAGTATCTACTTTAAAATCACTCTTGTGTTCCGGGGTCAAATAACGGTGTCATAAACAATAACTTGTCACAGACACAATTCTGTTGGAGTGTGGAGGCAATAAAATAATAACACAAATAGATTTACGCTTCTTGTAAGAGTTTCTCATTTTTGAAATGCATAGTCTTGTTGCTGTTAATATAGTCTAGCTGCTGGCCAGTTTTGAACAGACATTTTTTTAGCAGTTTCAAACATGCTTTTTGTTTGTTTTATAAGTATAGCATATCGAGAGCTTATATTTTTAATTAATGAGGGTGGGATTTGAAATATATATGGAGATCAGGGATTAATGCCAAATCTAATCAGTGGGAAAGGGTTTGGATTTAAATTGAAATAAAAAATGAATGGAAATATTAATTTACTTTGTATTAACTGATCAAAATTTCGATGAACGATCGAAGGTAAGAGCTTTAATTTCTCGGACATGCAGTGTACGTCCATTAAGATGTGTTATATGCCGGAATATGTGAATTGGTTGTTTGTGTGTGTTATCATGCGTATGTCACAAGCACTTTCCAAAATAAAGTCCTTAAAACACGAATATGCTACAGAAAAATGCATGCACACACAAGCATATCTATATCCAGTTAGTCGCAGTGGAAATTGAATATTGATATTATTCATAAAAGAGACATAAAACCAAACCTTTTACTCTTTAAACATTTTGATAAAATGTTTAAATGAACGGAGATCATAAATATAAGTTGTTGGCATAATGGCTACAACATAATATTTAACTTAAACAAAAACTAAACAATATTTCCCTAAGAAAATAAAAAGAAATAATTAACTGTTAACGCGACACTTTTGAATATATTAATATTAAAAAAAATGTTATTATAATGGCTGCCGTTGCGGATTATCAGTTTTCCAAGCTGGGTTCACCATACGAAAGAGATGGGAACCGCTCTAACAGTAGAATTGCCAACAATAAAATCACTTGAGTGGCTCAAACAACAATGTTGCGCAAACTATCTCGAGAGGTCATCTTCCATTTTCATTTCTCGTGAAGCGGAGATCAATAAAACTACAAAACTATTCAATCGGTTATAGTTCATATATTCTGAAAATTTGCTGATTGTGTCAATATGAGAAGGTGAGCGTATGTATGTATGTGTGTGTCAGTGAGAGTGTATACACACGTATATATATATGTATATATATATTAGGTTGCATGACCGAGCATTACGTCACAATGTTCTAGTTTATATTCCTGATATTGAATTTAATTTATATCCTCATGAACTATTTTATTAAGATTTATGTTAGCCATGTTGTGCCAAAACAATATTTCTTTGTTCTTTTTCTTTCTTTTTTTTCTTTTTGTTTGAATATGATGAATATGTCAGTAACAAGAGGTGACATTTGCGCTAATCTTCAGAGAGAAAAATTCTTTTCGGATGAAATTTAAAACAGTGAAAATACACAGACAACCTCGTGTACATTAGGTTGTGTTTCATACAGCAAAGAAGCAAGATCTACAGTCGTTCGAGCTATTCGAAATAGTAACCACATCGGACTTGGATATACACACTGCTGTCATAGAATAAAGGACAGATTAAATAATGTACACTGTGCAACAGAAAACTTGCCATGGGATTTTTTGCCTCACTGGGTCGCTTGTGAAGTTAGGCAGTTGACAACGGTGTCTTCATGTATCTTATGTTCCAGTTTCGTTTCTTACTTTTTCTATTCTTATGATGGTTTGAAGCGGAGATCAAGAATAGTGACTCTGGGAGGTTATATTATATCTCCCACTTATACTCCTTGGCTCGTAATTCATGGTCATGTCTAAATCAGGAACGTTTATCATATTGGTCCTTGATCAATGTTTCATAGCGAAACCTCAGAATTTGGAAAAGGCTAGATGGAGTCGCAATGAAGAGAGAGAGAGAGGGGGAAGGAGAGGTGGTGGAAAACGTGAGGGAGATGGAGAAAGAAAATAGAGGGATATTGGAGGGAGATAGAGAGAAGAGCGAGATGGGGGTAGAAAGGAAAAAAGAGAGAGGGTCGGAGGTAGAAATGAGAGAGATAGAGAGGAAGAGTAGAAAGGAAAGAGAATGGAGAGAGAAGGAGGGGTATGGTTCGAGAATAATGGCCACTATGTAACTGGCAATATAGCAATCTAGAATGGAAAGCAGTCTACACCTCGGTAGGATTTTAATTCAGTAGAGAGAGACAGACTCTTATAAAATACTGCAAGGCCTACTCTACCCGATACTCTACCAACTTAGCAGAGTAGGTGTCCATTATTTCCATTTCATAACACGAAGGTTTTTGAGATTGGGGCGAAGAGGTGAAAGAAAATTATTTGAAGTTTATGTCTCCTGCAGAGTAGACACTTAACAGGGTCGAAGAACCGACTGGAGGTATTAAAGAGTGCGATATGCTATGTCCTATATACAAAGTTTACCGAAGAATTCAAATTCAAAAAGTGGAATCACACACAAACACACGAATTGCATTTGTAGAAACGCGCACAACCACACAAATATACGTGCGACGGCGGCGTCACTACATAACCACTCGACTTTCTAGAAATAGCAGTAAAATCTTCGTGCTAAAGGAAAGAAGAGATACTGGATAACGTAGTCCTTGGTATACAATGAGTGAAACGAAAGTTGCAATGGTCATGGCTAGCATACAATTTAAGAATAGTTTTTCCTTTTTCGAAGCTGAGTTAGGGCTGGACTATGACAATACAGAAATACATTTCGATGCAATAACTCATTCGCACACAGAGAAACTTGTACAAACCCATGTGCAGAGGCATGTCCACTTATGTGTGTTTACAGAGATCTTCACTTATAATTATACACAAATACATTCATATATGTGTGTGTGTGTGTGTGTGTGTGTGTGTGTGTGTGTGTGTGTGTGTGTGTGTGTGTGTGTGTGTGTGTGTGTGTGTGTGTGTGTGTGTGTGTGTGTGTGTGTGTGTGTTTGTGCTGTGTGGTAACCTTACAATCTTAATTTGTGCAATCGAGTTATTTATTCTCTGAGAGTGCTCTGTAACTAATTAAATTGGGGAGCTATGATCTATGTCTATCTGAAATTAATGAGCGGAAATAATGAATCTAGAACATACATAAAGAAATTGTTTCTGTCGCTATGTACATCTAGCCTCTGCATGTGTGTATGTTTGTGTGTGTATGCGCACATATGAATCTCATACGTTAAATGTGTATGAACGGATCGATGTATGGATCTTATGATTGATGATTCACGCCTGGAACTCGTTTCATGATACATAGGTCCGCGTGTTTAAGACTGAGCTGGGACTTAGCTACTACTGCTGCTGCTACATACACTAATGCACATCGGCACATACGCGCACAGATATATACTTTGAACGATACACAGTACTTAACAGCGAGTAAGTAAGGGCGACTGCGTGGTTACCCAGCATGCTAACACTAGTGCCAACATCTCCCTCAAGTTATACGCTACAGTCTCACAAAGAGAACGATATATTAAATGATGCCATTATTCACACACATACACACACAAGTAAATTGACAAACGAAAGAAGCGGGTACTTAACACCTTTAGTACGGAGATACATGTATTATCAAAAACAGTTTGATTCGGTTCCAAACAACTTACAGTTTCGTTGGCTCCTCACAGAAACCTAGTTCGTCAGTCAACGACTGCAACAAAAGTGTGTGTGCGTGCATGTGTACACACACACACACACACACACACACACACACACACACACACACATACACACACACACAGCTGTATCAACACCAAGCAGTGTTTGTGACATGCAGTAACCGTGGCGGAAAATTCACTGCAGTAACCGTGGCGGAAAAAAGCAAAATATTCTCTCTTATGATAATAACGTGTAAAAACACCAAATCTGTCCAGTGATGCCCCCTATCGGATTCCACACCAATAGGAAATACCGAATATGGGAATCCGTGATGGATGCAGCACTGCACAGAAGAGGAGTTTTAATACATTTTTATCATAAGAGAAGTTTTTCCCTGCGGTAAACTGCAGTGAATTTACCTTTAAAAGTTGAAATCTGTCAATAAACATATTTCACTAAAGTTTGGTTATGCCTACCAACAGCTGATACTGCTGAATTCCTCCCGTCAATGATGTTGATTCCACTTTAGTTAAAGCTACAGCTTATCAATTGAATTTCTGCTATTGAGGAAGGCTGAAGATCCAGGACCGCTGTGTCTGGGAATTCTATGAAGGGCAACACTGGGCAAACATTCTGTTTTTGCACCTTTTACCACAAGAGAGCTTTCTCTCCACAGTTACTACACTAAATTTGCCTGTTGAAGTTGATCTCTGTCACAAACATTTTAACTTATCCAAAGTTCGCACATCATCTATCTATCTATCTATCTATCTATCATATAACAATCTTGCACCAGTCGTTGGACTGCAGCTATGCTGGGGATCTCCTTAAAGGGTTTAGTCGAACAAATCGACCCCACTACTTATCTAAATATTGTCCTTTTTTCGAAAGTTAGCTTTCACTGAACGCTAAGTTGCGGGGAATTAAATAGTGGTTGTCAAGTGGTAGGAAAGAAGGACTAACACTGCAGCGCTACCTGTCGAGCACATTGCACTGTAGTTCAAGAGGTAGCTTGTGTTATAGGCTGTGTAATATGGATTCAGCTGGAGAATTGCGTGTCTACGGAATATGCAGCCATTTCTGTGTTGATTCAGCTGTAGAGAATTCGGTTGATCGAACAACGGAGTCCGCATCATGGAGCGATGGAGATCCACCCGTATCTATCCGTCTGGCTGTATGCATGAATGTGTGTGTCCTTTTGTTTGAGTCATTAAAACGCGGCCATGCTGGGGCACCGCCTTGAAGAATTTTAATCGGACGACTCGATCGCAGTACTTATTTATGTACTTATCTTATCAGTCTTTTTGCCGAACTGTGAAGTTATAAGTATGTAAACACACAAACATTGAGCGGTTGTCGAGCAGTGTTGAAACAAACACACACACACGACAGGCTTCTTCCAATTTCCGTTTACCAGATCTAAAATGTCTTTAATCAGCCTGAGGTTACATTTTTATTAAAAATGTAAAACGTATATTTATAACTGTTGAAAGTACTGTGTTATGCATTCTATAGTGATTAGTTAATCTACGTTTTTGTATCTGGCTAGCAAGATGATGTGAATTCGTGAGTTGAAACAAATTTTGTTGTGTCTAGGGAGGGTCATTATGCCAATATCAATAACATACGCACTGTTTGAATTCTACTCCCTTATTGTTAGTCAACTGGTTATATATATATATATATATATATATATATGTTTACATACATATCTATCAGTCTCTCTCACTTCTCC
>NC_068999.1:40753291-40758239 GCF_001194135.2 Octopus bimaculoides | reverse complement strand
TATATATATATATGTATGTATTTGTATAATACACACGTGCGTGTGTGAAAAAATTGTATATTTGTAGGCATACAAATATACAAGTACGTCTGCATGTGTATACATATGTGTGTACATACATATGTGTGTACATACATGTGTGTGTATACATATGTGTGTGTGTGTTCATATATGCATATGAATTCACACACATACCTACATGCATGTAAATGTGGACGTGTGAAAGCCTACACAACAGACAGCAAATGGAATTTTTGAGAGTCGGTACAACAGAAAAAAATAAAACAAAAAAAAATTTCATCACGTTACATTCTGACACTGGAACCGAACTCGGTACTAAACGGTCCGTTCTTGGAATAGTACAGTTGTCAATTTGATACTCTCTATATCTTTAATTTTTGCCGTTTCCTTTCATTTAACTACTAACTTTCCTCTTCTAGTTGTTTACAACGTTTAGAAAAATTTCTAAAAAGCAATCGGGATGAATGAGGTTGGGTGGGTGAAGAAATTATCTCGATATCATTGCAGTCTATCTATCTATCTATCTATCTATCTATCTATCTATCTACCTACCTATCCATCTAAGTTCGGTTTACGGAATTAAGAATATCAGTAAGTGAAGATTAATTGTAATGGTTTCATATTTGTGTGTGTGTATGTAAACATACACTCATATACACACACACACACACATACATACATATAAATGTTAAGAGAAGCGGGTACATGAATAAAAGAACACACACATACATGCATGTATGTATTAGTGCATGTCTATGCATATATGTAAACGACTATGCAAAAATATGTACAAATATTTACTTACCGGATATTGTCAAAATGGTAGTGCCAAATTGTAAACCAATATCTGTTTTGTATTAAGAGTAATGTTACTCTTCATACAGATATGATACAGATGATAATAATAATAATAATAATAATATCCTTTTAATATTTTGTTTCTTTCACTTGTTTGTGTTTACAATGCTTCAAGACTCGTCATATATATATGTATATACATATATATATATATATATATATATATGTATATATAAAGTAGATAGATAGATATGTATTGATGTATCGAGTGTGTTCTGCGTGTGTGATTTTCTAAGTTTTGTTATTTCATTGCTGTATTTTTGCTTAATTTCATCAAAACCATATATATATATATATATATATATATATATATATATATATATATATATATATATATATATATATATATATATATATATATATATATATATATGTAGCAGTGCGAGGCTTGTTTTACTTGGTTTTCTGTTTAAGTTTTGTGTTTATATTGATATTATCGTAGCATTATATTAATTTATAGTTGCTGATAACCTTTTTGTGTATATAGAGTGCAACTATTCGTAAATAAGCATACACCAGTATAATATATATATAAATGCTTCTATGTATATATGCCCCTAAGTTTGTGTATAAATGCTACGAAGTCTGTCTATGCAGCGGTATGACGTGTATATATAAACTGAAAACTATATCCACAATGATTGTTTATAGTCAAATTATTCTTACAAATATGTTGATATGAGTAATGTACACATACATAGATATATTCACACGCGTTTATATATGTATATATATTATAGTACAATTAAATGCTTCTTATAATAGTTTAAACGTATATTAGCTGATGCGTATAGCACAATGTGTGTGTGTTTGTTCGCATTAGTCGTTTTTTTTCTTTTTTGAACTTGTTTATATTCAACAATGTGAGCGTGTGTATATATTTATACGTTTGTGTATTTAATGTTCTTGATTTTTATAATTCAAACAATATTTCAAATGCTTATTTTCTTCGTATTTGTAAATTTTGTCAATACATTCTCAAGCGATTGTTTGGCTTTTTACAAAAAAAAAGTCACAAACTTCACTCTCGTCACAAATACCTTAATAATAATAATAATAATAATAGAAACGGTTTATACCTTTGGCACTAGTAATAACAACAACACTAGTATTACCAATAATATTCTCAATAAACAGTTGCAACGGTACTATAAACTAATATTGCACGCTGTGTGTTTGTATAACTGTATATGTATATATGGATAGGTAGATGTATGGTGTATTACGTACGAATTGTGTGTGTATAATATACACATACTTCAATTTATGTGTGCGTGCGTGCCTGTTTGTCAAACATATCTATCTATATATGAATGAGTCAACGATATATATATATATATATATATATATATATATATATGAAATGTGCTGTTAAAATTAAGGTGTTAATTATTCCGTGTAAAAGGTAGATGTATAAACGTGAGGTTTCTCTCCTTGAGTAAAAAAAGTTTTGCCCGTTTGAACGTGTTGACAGGATGTAGGTAATAAACTCCTTGTTTATATGTATATAAATTGATATACATACACATACATATATATATATATATAATATATAAATATTTATATATTAATTATAAAAATTACATTCATACGTACAAACATACATTTATATATATCTATATACAAATATATAGATATTTATATATATTTATATATATATATACTCACACACACAGATTATATATTATATATATACATATATATATATACACATACATGTATGTATATATATACAGACATCTGCATCAATATCATATGTATATGCTATGAAATACTCCGTTGTGAACACATGGTCCTCGCATTCGGTACAGCGTTTTCAACCGACAAGGATATATAAACAAGCGAGAACTGCGTCGACAACATCCCCCGTTCTATAATGAAACCGCCCTCTACACCACAACCGACTACCACCACTACGACGACGATGAAGATCACGACGGCGATACCATCGCCATGACAGTGTTGAGGATAATGACGGTGGTGGTGGTGGTGGTGAATGTTGTAGCATGTAGCAAAGATGGCGGCGACAGCGGTGGTTGCCGTTTTAGAAGATGGCGGCGACGAAGGTGGAGGTACACGATCGCCTTTATGTCGATGGCGGAGGAGGAGGAGGAGAAGGAAGCCGCTGATGGCGGTTGGGCGGCGGCGTCGTATTTTAGTTGTGCTGGAGGTGTGAGAGGTAGGGGTGGGGGGGGGAAAGCGAACACGACCACAACTACCATAATGTACTATTTATTATCATCATAAACATCATTATCATTAACATAATCGCCATTATCATCATCGACAATAACAATAACAATAATAATAATAATAATGATAATAATAATAAACGGCAATAATACTCGTTATTAATATTAATCTACCCTTGTGTTAAATAAATCAATGTGATTAATGGTAGCAATATCTTTATTGTTATTATTTTTATTATTGCCCCTGTGGCAAAGAAATCAAAAAAAAAAAAAAATCATTGGTTTTCGTTAATATTGATAACATTTTATTATTACTAATATTAAATAAATATAAATAAAAAAAAAACCTACGATTATTATTAATAGTGTTATTTTCCTTATTATTATTATTATTATTATTATTATTATTATTAGTAGTAGTAGTAGTAGTAGTAGTAGTAGTAGTAGCAGTAGTAGTAAACAGTAGTAGATGTTTTAGTAATGCCGATGATGATAATGCTGATGCTGATGGTGATAGTAAACGGGGATTGATAATGTCGGCACCATCATCATCATCATCATAATTATCATTAGTTGTAGCGGCAGCATCACCAACCGTGACTTGCCGACAATAGCACAGCAGCAGTAGCAGCAGCAGTAGTCGTAGCAATAGTAAGTACTGCAACAAGTAGTAGTAGTAGTAGTAACAGCAGTCGTTATTTAGTAGTAGTAGTATCGAAGCCTTAGTAGCAACAGCAGCAACAGCAGCAGCAGCAGTAGTAGTAGTAGTAGTTATGGTGCGCGCCGGTAGTATTTCTTCGGGTGTGTGTATGTGTGTGTGTGGTGGTGGTGGTGGTGGTAGTAGTAGTAGTAGTAGTAGTAGTAGTAGTAGTAGTAGAAGCCGCACCAGCGGCAGCAGCAGCAGCGTCGGTGTTCGAGTTGTTGCTGTTGCTGCTGTTGTTGTTGTTATAGGTTAGTTGATGTTAATGCCGTAACGCAGGTTTGTTCGTTCTCTCTATCTGTCTGTCTGTCTCTGTCTCTGTCTCTCTCTCTCTCTCTCTCTCTCTCTCTCGCATAAGCGCGCACGCGTGCACACACAGCACATACATACACACACTCATACACACACATACATACATATATATATATATAACACGAACGCAATATATACATATACCATACACGACACCCACTTACACATATATATATATGCTATATGCACACATACGTACTATAAACACCATGCATACACACAGACATACATGTATGCATGCCACACACACACACACACACACAACGAAGTCCTGCAACGCCTTTCTTTGCCCACCCTTATTCTACCTCAAATTTACTCGCTGTTTCTCTCTCTCTCTCTCTCTCTCTCTAACACATACACACAGACACACACACACACACACACACACACCACTACACTCCATTCATTCATTCAACCGTTTCGTTTTATGTCTATGCAACATCTTTCCGTCCGTCTGTCTTTCCATCCAACCATCCGTCCGTCTCTCTATCTATGTATCTATATACACCCATCTCTCTATTCTCCCATCCATCCATCCATCCATAAATGTGTGTGTGTGTATGTATATATATGAGCGTATGTAAATGTGTGGCAATTATACATATGTATTTCGTCGTTCTTCCGAAAATGTCTCTCTTTGCGGTGTAATTAGCGATAAGGCTCGCTAAAAAGGAAAAAAAGCGGATTGAGCGAAGAAGCGCTAAAAAAATAAACTGAAGCCTCATTCATATATATATATATATATATATATATATATACGCACACACACGAGTATACACACATATACGCACACACACGTATATATACATACACACTTATACACGTATATATGCATGCACACATATACAGATGTGTGTATATATAT
>NC_068999.1:40744250-40753018 GCF_001194135.2 Octopus bimaculoides | reverse complement strand
TATATATATATATATATATATATATATATATATATATATATATATGTATGTATACACACACACACACATATACACAGATGTATGCGCATATATATATGTGCATCCATCTATATATATACAAACCAACACGGACATGTATCTACACAGATATCAATCTTATTACCTGTCGATTTAGTTATCAATCCACCTGTCTACCTGTCAGTTTACCTATCTATACATGTATTTCAAAATAATTATAACTATTTATTTATTTAGGTATACGCGTGACTATGTATGTATGTATGTATGTATGTATGTATGTATCTATCTATCTATCTATCTATCTAGCTGTGTATGTATCTATCTAGCTACGTCTATAACTATTTACATATGTATATATCTGTCTAGCTACCTACCTACTTACCTACCTACCTACCTACCTACTCACCTATCTATCGCTGACTATATGCACCTTTCTATATCTACTAGTCTATGCCTATGTATGTTTATGTATGTATACGTGTATTTGTGTTTCAATGTGTGTATATCTATGTTTATGTGTGTGCGTGTCTATATGTATGCATGTACGTATATGTGTGTCTATGTTATTATTTATATGGCTGTATGTATGTAAGATGTCTATGAGTGTGTGTGTGTGTGTGTGTGTGTGTGTGTGTGTGTGTGTGTGTATATATTCTTATGGCGGTGCTCCAGCATGGCTGCAGTCAAGTGACCGGAACGTGTAAAAGATTAACTGAAGAACACACACAAACATATAGACACATGGCATACATATAGCCCTCCTCTGTGATCGATCCTCCATCTCTCCAACTACATACGAAACAAATCTCATGGCACACAACCCCACCACGACCAACACCACCCAACACTAAGATTTCTACATAAGTGTGTATCCCCAGACTTAAGTATTCGATGTCTAGTTATAAACTCCTCTTTTGCCTCAATTCCTTCCTTGGTTATCCACGGACGGAAGTTCTCTATCGGTGCTTCTCAACAGGGGTCCACATGAACCTTTGTGCGTCCATGTGACCCTTCGGGTTCCATATGAGATATTGAAATTTAATCTGCAATTTATAGCAGGAGTGGCTGTATGGTAAGAAGCTTGCTTCCAAACAACATGGTTCCGGGTTCAGTCCCACTGCGTGGCACCTCGGGCAAGTGGTTTCTACTATAGCCTCAAGCCGACCAAAACCTTGTGAATGGATTTTGTAGACGGAAACTGAAAGAAGCTCTTTGTGTGTATATGCATATATATATATATATATATATATTTGTGTCTGTGTTTGTTCCCTTCCACCATCGCTTGACAACCGATGTTGGTGTGTTTGCATACCCATAAACTAGCGGTTCGGCAAAAAGAGAACGATGAAATAAGTACTAAGCTTACAAAGAATAAGTCCTGGGGTCGATTTGTTTGACTAAAGGCAGTGCTCCAGCATGGTCGCAGTCAAATAAAAGAATAAACTGGTTATGCTTTTAAAATACTCAAAATATTTCAAATTTTTTTTAATAACATTCTAATAATTATAAAAATATGAAAGGAATTTTTTTAAAACATTGAACGGTTATAAGGGCCCACCCGGGTAGAATATCTATCAAAAGGGTCCATAGGTAAAATCTGGTTAGGGGCCACTGTTATACACGGTCGACCTGCTAGAAATAACAGCCAAATGTTTCCTGAATTAATCGCTACCGTCTTCAATATTGAAGGGTCGGTTTGGATATGGTGGTCCAAGGCATACTTTTGGAAACACAGCGAGTAGCAAACGGCTCGAATGCTTTTGATTTTAGGGTTGCTCTGTTAATTATGATTTAGGGCTAAACAAGAATAACAGGAAGGATTTTGAATAAGACAGTCCTAAATAGGCAAGATGGAATGGTCACAACGAGAACGCCTTTCATTACAGGTCTGTTGAGTGTATCAGGTTTGCTCTGGATTTCAATAATAACGAAAGCAGCAAAAATTAAAGACGCATAGAATAAAAGCAATTGAGAATATGGAAGGATGCTCACGGATGGATTGCATTTGATCGTCAATGTTTATTCAAACCTGTTATTCAAATGTTCGATTGAAAAGCAGTGCCATAAAGAGCAACGCTCCGTCCATGCCCACCAAGTTTCAGTTGAATACTGGACCTTGGGATTGATTAATTAGACGATATGTTCCTTCATTCGGCCAACGTCCTTTTCTACAATTTTTTGCAGCTTCTATGGCTGTGAAGTTAAGAAGCTCCCGTTTTAACTGAGTGGTTTGTGGTTCAATCTCGCTGTGCAGCAGTTTCGTAGACGGAAATTTGGGGTTCCCGTCCTCTGTGTGTGTGTGTGTGTGTGATACGAAATTATGATTTTTTTAACGATAACTGATGAGGGAAGAGCATGACCACGTTTTGTGTGAATCTTCCGTGTTGCTATGTCGCCCTGTGCAATTTTTGAATCATATATATGCATGCACACACACAAACACAGATGCGTATGTTCCTCAATCACTTGACAACAGGTATGGACTTTTAACTTTATACTACGACCTAAAGAGACATATACAACTAGGCAGTGAGGTTCATTTGTTTGAGGAAACCATTCAAAATGGTGTCCAAGTCTGGTACATATTCTACCGGAATTTTGGCAAACCGCTAAGTTACAGAGACATAAACACACCAATACCGGTTGTGAAGCGGTGATGGGAGACACACACTCACACACAATGAGCTTCGTTCTGTTTCCAAATCCATTAACAAGCCTTTGGATGGTCGCCCAGGCTATAGTAGAAGCCACTTGCCCAAGGTGTCACTCAGTGGGACTGAACCCCGGAAGCACATGGTTCGGAGGCAAGCTCAATTTCCCTTACACCACGTCTTTCTCACCCTCTCTCTCTCTCTCTCTCTCACCCTCTCGCACACACTTTCTTACACACACACTGTCTCTCTTTCACTATATTCATCTTTCTCATCGTCTCTCTCTCCCCCTCTCTCTCTTCCAATGTTCGTCTTTGTCTTTTCTTTAAAATCTTTTACTTTCTCTCGAAAAGAGTCTCTTGCTCCCTCGCTCTGACTCTCCTCCCTTTGCCACCCTGCCCCTTTCCATCTCCCGCTCTCTGCTTTTCTCTCTCCGTCTCTCCCGACTGGCTCTACCTGTCTGCTTCTCTCTCATTCCACACATGCGTATCTTTCTCTTTCTTTCTCTCCCTTTCCACGCTATACGACTCTCTCTCTCTCTCTCTCTCTCTCTCCCCAGTAGCGTCTCTCTATATGGCTGTCTGTGTAGAGTAGCCTCTCTCCCTCCCTACCCCTCTCTCTCTCTCTCTCTGTTTCTCTACCTGTCTTCCTAATGCATGTGTGTCTTCTCTGTCGTTCTCTCTACCTCTCTCTCTCACAAGTACGGTCTATGTGTATGTCTATTTTAAATCACTCTCACTGTCCTGCAGTTTGTCCTTTTGTTGAAGACTTCTAAAATAGATTCCTAAAGACATATTAAACACAAATTTCTGTTTTCAACCAACATCGCTTTACATGTTCACTTTTATCTGTAACCTCCTTCTAAGTTATTTTTGAAAATCTCTCTCTCTCTCTCTCTCTCTCTCTCTCTCTCTCTCTCTCTCTCTCTCTCATTCCGATTGCCTGCATGTCTGTCTCTCTCTGTCCGTCTCTCCCTCTGTTTCTCTTTCAATGTCTATACTTTTCTATCTATCTTTGAAAATCTCTCTACACCCCTCACTTTTCCTTTATTTTCTTTCATTCGCTGAACGTTGGACACCGGAATAAATTGCCGAAAGAAATACTCTGTCCATTCGGATTAGGTGAGAGTTTGTGTTCTGTCTGATTAGGCTGCTTACCGAATATCATCTATCGGGGAGAAGTGTGAGTGATGCAAAAAAAAAAAAAAAAAAAAAAAAAAAAAAAATTCAATGCTGATATCAGAGCTGTCTCCAGGTTTGCTATAGATGCGGTTAATAATGTTTCAAATTTTAATACAAGGCCAATAATTTCGGGTGAGGGGGTAAGTTAATTTCATCGGCCCCAGTGCTCAACTGGTCCTTATTTTATCGACCCTGAAAGGATGAAAAGTAAAGTCAACCTCGGCGGAATTTGAACTCAGAACCTAGCGACGGGTGAAATACCGCTAAGTAAGCATTTCGCCCGGCGTGCTAACGATTCTGCCAGCTCGCCCCCTTGATAATAATAATAATAGTTTCTTTTTTTTATTAGCCTCAGGGGCTCACATACAAAACATTACTTGACATACAACATGAAAGACAAAAACAGGACGATACAATGGGTTTGGCTTGCACACAATCTAATAATAAAAATTGAAAAAGAATTAAAACTCCCAACAGGGAAGGTCCTCTTGGAAAAATAAGGTCCTCATGGAAAATCCCACAAAAGCCACGGGTGCCTGAACAAGAGGGCAAGAGCCCCTCTTTTGTTTCTGCAGGTGCATGCTCAGAATTGATCCTTTCACACTGACCATTCTTCCAACATTCACCCACCTTTCAACAAACTTGCTACAAGTCAACACTTCCCTCTCCACCCTCAACTTCCTTTTCAAGTAAGACTTGAAAACGTTGATGTGGGCTTGGCCAAAGAGGTCTGTCTTTAGCCCTTTCAAACGGGTCCACCAAACTACCTCTTTCGCTACAGCCACTAGACAAATAAAAGTTGCTTGCCCTTCCCGGCCACCGCCACCAGCCGGAGTATTGATAATAATAATAATAATTATTATTATTATTTCTTTATTGCCTACAAGGGGCTAAACATAGAGAAGACAAACAAGGACAGACAAACGGATTAAGTCGATCACATCGACCCCAGTGCGTAACTGGTACTTAATTTATCGACCGCGAAAGGATGAAAGGCAAAGTCGACCTCGGCAGAATTTGAACTCAGAACGTAATGGCAGACGAAATACCGCTAAGCATTTCGTCCGGCGTGCTAACGTTTCTGCCAGCTCGCCGCTATCGTTCTATCAGTGTAAGAATCATTGTAGACAGATTTACGACCTTAGTGCAATTCTTTTCTTTCTCTCTCTTTCTATCCCTTCTCTCTCTTTCTATCCCTTCTCTCTCTTTCTATCCCTTCTCTCTCTTTCTATCCCTTCTCTCTCTTTCTATCCCTTCTCTCTCTTTCTATCCCTTCTCTCTCTAGATTTTTGGATTTTTCTCCTTTCTGTCAGTCTCCACTGGCTTATTTGTCTGGATTCTTCCTGTCAGTCATATACACGATATGTATAAACGTATGTATTCCATCCTTTAAGTATGCGTATGAATAGTTATACAGTGGGTCGTTATGTGCCTTTCTATACATATATACACAGTGACTTGTGGAAGGTAAGAGTGATTGAATTCCTGAGAAATCTCTTCAATGTATTGTTTATAATATAGGTCTGTCCTTATTCTTCTTTCCCCTTCACCGTTTCCCCCCTCTCTCACTCTTCCTCCTTGACTCTCGTTGCTCACGTGACCAACAGCTATCTTTCTTTCTTCCACTTCCTTCTTTTCTTGTTTGTCCCCTCTGTGTGTAGCTCCTTGTAGGCAGTAAAAAAATAAGATTACAGTGGAGAAAACACACTCGCTCATGATGAATGTGCAACTTCAGTGTGACACTACATGCCTTCCTAGCTCGTTATGCCTTCCTCACTAGGGGATACTAAAGATGGATAACATTGAGCTGACTCTTCTACTGAGGAAGACATAAAGAGCCAAAAATGCATCTGATGGTCAAAGAGAAGGCGCCATTCAATCTGTTTGCATGTTTACCATTTGCAAGATTTTTTTCTCCACGCTGAAATTGCCTTCAGAAGTTAAAACATGTCAAACATTTTCGAACAAACCTCTGGTTGTTTATTTTTAACCACTGCTTAGAGCTTGGAGGTACACACACACACACACACACACACACACACAAACACATTTTGGTTGTCATCCAGGCAATCAACAGAAAACAAAACAAGTGCGAACTTGCTGTTCAAATCCACCACATAATTGGTTGAAGTAAAACGACCAATGCCTTTCGTCTAAGGATGAAAATAAAAGAGGTCCTGACATGGACATGTTTCTTTAAGTGTTAATTTATTTGTGTTTCCAGCTGAGAACAGTGAAACACTTTCCTGCATTTAGCCAAATCAGAAATTAAACAATATAAGTTCCATTTTACTTTAGAAGAATCGATTAGATTCCACGGATAATGAGAGATTAATGTAGATAAATGTGTAATTTGTGATTCCTTTGCACATTTTAGAGATCTTGAGTACATACCTCAAGTAAATTTGGAATCAAAAATATGCTTTTTAACAACGCTGGAATAGTCTTGTTCAAGACTTGTTTCACGCTGTCTAATGAGAAAGCGGAGCCTCTCTGCTTAAATGCAAAAGAAACTGGATGTTAAAAGCGAAATTCTGATTGAACATTCTATACTATAGAAAATGCTCTATTCTGCTATTGTAATGACATCAATGAACTCTTCGTAATTTTGACAAAGTATCATGCTGAATCTAAATGCAGTCTCCGTATTGTTTCATCACAAAGAAGCTTGAAATCCGTTTTGCTGCATAATTGAAATATAAAGATATGACTCTCCGCTGTCTTTTCCAGAGACATGTTAAGATGAATGCACTGCTTGACACGATTCAGTGGTGTATTCAATGAAATCCATATGGAAAGCTCGAAAGTACAGGCATAAGTCAACTACTTCTATCTGTTGAAGAGTAGAGTCACCACAGCTCACTATATTAAAGATGACAGGCCGCTTAGTCATGTGTCCCAAGATTGCGCAGCATCGAATTTGTCGTTGATCAAGAAAATATTACTAAAACTTCTCCATTTTGATCTTGGTTTCGTGATACATTTTGTTGAAACGTTTACTAACATCCATTCACGAGGAAATCAGGATCTCCCCGCCCCCCACCAAATCCTAAATGTAAGTGGAGGAAATTTGAATGAAGAGATTTTTGTGGGGTTGCTTATCGGAGGTTTTTAAACCCGTTGAATTTCGACATTCAATTCTCTGGAATTAAAATGTACAGCAGAATTTTAATTAGTTATACAAAAACATTCTGGAGAATCGGTAACAACATCGCTGCGTGTTTAAGAAGCTCGGATTCATATTCATGTGGTTTCCGGTTCAATCCAACCACGCGGCAATCTGAACAAGTGTTTTCTACCCAGAACTCCGGGGTGACGAATGCCTTGTGATTGAATGTGGTAGACATACACAGTACGGAAACCTGTCCTGTATAACCGATGTTGGTTTGTTTACATCTCCATAAAGTTGGAGTACGGCAGAAGGAACCAAACCTGTACAATAAATGTCAGTGTTCAGTACTGATCGATGTGTTCGACTAAACCCTTCAAGGTGGTGCTCCAGCATGGACGCGGTCCAATGACATGTAAAACAAGAGATAATTCCCTCTATATAGAGGAGGCGGGGACTGAAAAACTATTTGAGATGCCTGTAAAGAATCAGGAAATGAAGTATGATGGTTGACTAGAGTTGGCTATTATATCGCAACAAACCAGACCAAGTTTATACGAGAAACTCATATTAGCCTTGCATAATGGATATTGAAGTGTGTATCGAATTGAATTTATGATATCAAAATCAGGTTAAAATTAATATTGGATGAATTAACCAAGTGTATGCCGTGCGTTTCGGTTAAGGCAATAAACAAATTTTGTATAAAATGTTATTTAATACAGCTTAATTATTAATACCATTGAGAAAAAATAAATTTAAATTGCTGTGTTTAAAAAGAAGAGGTTGAGGAAAAATTAAAGAGAGATTCGGCATTAGCGTGCAAACGTATTACAAAAAACTACTTACGTCGTGTTTGATAGGAAATATATTAATTTTATTCAGGAGGCTGTATGTTTGTTTATCTCTGTTCATATCTCATCGTCTCATTATTTCTGTTTATTTATGAAAACATAATTTCGTCAGACTGCACCTGTCTCATTTCACCTCATTATAACACACACACACCCACACACACACACACACACATACTCTCTCTCTCTCTCTCACACGCACACACACACACACACACACACAAACACACAGAGGAGCAAGTGGACAGACGAAAGAAAATGACACTTAACACATTTTATAGGAGTTACATGTGTTATTATTTCAAACGGTTTGATTCAGTTCCATGTGACAAGTTTACTGAGGTCGGAAAAGTGATCCTGAACGAATTAGGACTCAGCAAGAGGCCTGCGAAACTAAGTTGCATGGAGCCGAATCAAATTATCTTAATAATGATGACACGAGAATGTGGCCAGATATGTCCACTGGCTGTTGTTGTTGTGCGGTAAAGCAAAATACCGTACAAAATACTCTGAGAAAACAAACATTAGAAAATACTCAGGAATTTTAACATGTAGTGCGACCAAGTCATAGAAGCGAGACGAGACGACCAGATATCGTGCTCGTCCATAAAGACGAAAAAGAAGTAAAGATGTTGCAATACCAAGCGATTCGAAGGTGAAATGTAAGGAAACAAAAAAAAAAATAAGAGTGAGAAATACCAGCCACTGCAAGACCTTGATAGGAAAGTTATGGGTCATGAAGAAAGTAATGGTGATACCAGTGGTAATTAGATCATTAAGAGCAGTTTCCAAGGGATTTGAAAAACATTAAGAATATTGGAGCTGTTGTCAGACTCGAATTGATCCAAACATACGTATATATATATTCACACACACAGCATATATACACACACAAGCATATATATATATATATATATATATATATATATATATATATATATATATATATATA
>NC_068999.1:40742855-40743706 GCF_001194135.2 Octopus bimaculoides | reverse complement strand
ATATATTTATATATATATATATATGTGTGTGTGTGTGTGTGTGTGTGTGTGTGTGTGTATGTTTGTGTGTCTGTGTTTGTCCCCCCAACATCGCTTGACAACCGATGCTGGTGTGTTTACGCCCCCGTAAGCTTGCGGTTCGGCAAAAGAGACCGATAGAGTAAGTACTAGGCTTCCAAAAAATAGGTCCTGGGGTCGATTTGCTCGACTAAAAGGCGGTGATCCAGCATGGCCGCAGTCAAATGACTGAAACAAGTAAAAGAGTATATATAAAACACACACAAAGACATATATATATATAATAAATATTATATGCAACAAGTACAAGACACCACCAACGAGGGAAAATCACGTAGACACACGAGAGACAAGTATGGAACAAAATGCCAACAAGTTTAACCTCTCTTCAGTTGTCGACTTTTAATTACTCCCTATTTCAACAACAAGATAGAAAACATAAAACAGCAGCATCCAGAAGTTTTAAAAATATAAAATTTGTGTCGCTCGATGGTGGGGGTCCTGCTCCTGTTGTATATTTTTGGGTGTTTTGTCTTGCATTTGTCTCTCGTCTGTTTACGTAATTTTCACTCGTTGGTGATGTCCTGTACTTCATGTATCTTATATTTATCTATAATTGAACGCCACGCAACCTTGTTCACAGTAAGTTTTTACACACTCACACACAGAGTCAAGTGAAGGTGAGCTCGCTGCAAAATCGAGGTCACTGTCAACCTTTTCCTTGTGAATCATTAATAATCATATACTTCACCAAAACATTAAGTAATTATTCATACATAAATTCACACACACACACACACACACACACACACATATATATATATATATATATA
>NC_068999.1:40736928-40742600 GCF_001194135.2 Octopus bimaculoides | reverse complement strand
TATATATATATATATATATATTCAAATAAATACACATACAAACATGCATACATACATACAAACATACCTAGAGAGGGACATATTTACTTCTGTTTGTTATTAGATTATAGCCATGCTGGAGTACTACATTGGAAGACCGGGTCGGACAAGTGAAATCTGGTACTTTTATTTATTTTCTAAAATCGAATACTTTTATTCCATCTGTCCCTGACGCTAAACTTTATACATACGATTGGAGACGTATACATTAGATAGGAACTTAAAGAGACCTTTCGAGCAACACGTGCGTCGTGGGGGTGGGAAGCTGAATGCATGTGAAAGATAGAGTAAAATCGTATTTAAATGCGGAGCATATTGAGTGCCAAACGATTCAAAGAGATTTCGAAACCGGTATGTTGAAGCACATCCACTTCCATAGACGACGAAAAGGACAATTAATGCGTGTATGTGTGTGTGCTCGCGTATGCATACATACATGCATATAGGCGTGGAATTGCTGCGATCGTTTGAACAATAATTGAAGAGGATGTGTGTGTGTGTATTTTCCGCTTGTTCTTCTATATATATCGTGTTTTATTTAACACACACACACATGAATGTATGTGCAGATATTCTAGTTTTCTTCGCCGTCTTTTAGAAAATCTACATGTGAATATACTCGTACCTCTTACTTCTCCGCTCTGTCTATCTCTCTTTCTCCAAATTTTTGCGTACTGCATTAGTAGCAGTTCCGTTCTGCCTGGCATGCCAGAGCACACCACACACACACACACACACACACACACACACACACACACACACACACACTGTCATTCTCTCTGTCTGTCTGTCTCTCTCTCTCCTATTTAATCAATCTTTTGATTTTCTCACACGCTGTTTCATTCATCAATATTCACTCTCCCAAGCTTTCTTCTTTTTCTACTAAAACTTTATATATACACACAAGTAGAAACCATGTTGCATTCACAGAAATTTCTCTTAATCTAAGTCTCTCTCTCCATCTCATATCATACACAGACACACATACAAACACACACACACACGGCCCCAAATAATCCATAAAACCTAGTTCTTCCCTGAATCAGACACTCTGAAGCTCCCTTTTCTGCGCGGGTTTCTCTCGCTCCCACCTATTCGGATTTGCAGTAATTTAAGCAGAATCGGCATAAACCTCACAGGTCTCGAAAGGTCTATAACAAGTATGGGCACTGTCCCTTCCTCCACATACAGCATCAAAATGCCTCGCACGCGCACACCTTTGTATGCACCTTGTTTCAGTCATTTGACTGCGGCCATACTGGGGTAGCGCCTTAAGCTGAGATTAGCATCTCCTTAGTATTAAGTTGTACTGATAATTCACGGTTTTCTGTGAACAAGGCGTTGGACTGCGGCTATGCTGGAGCACCATCTTGACAAGTTTGGCTGAACATTACTTGTTTTTAAGTTTTGCACTTGATCTGACAAGCACTTTTGCTAAGTTACGACAACGTAAACAAACCAAAACCGGTTGTCAAGAGGAGGTAGGGTGATGCATGCACACACATACACACATATACATTGGCAAGGAGCTTCCACATAGTTTCCGCTTTCCAAATCCATTCACACGACGGAGTTCGACTCTGGGTGATAGAAAAATGCTTGCCCAGGGTGTAGCACTGTGAGATTGAACTCGAAACATCGAGTTCGCAAAGCTAGCTGCTTAACTGCATAGCCTTATCTACATCCATATTAAAGTTTATTTGATTTCTTGAATTCTTTCAGTCATAGCATCGCGGTTTTGATTCCCAGACCGGGCGTTGTGAGTGTTTATTGAGCGAAAACAACTGAAAGCTACACGAGACTCCGGCAGGGAATGGTGGCGAACCCTGCTGTACTCTTTTCACCACAACTTTCTCTCACTCTTACTTCCTGTTTCTGTTGTGCCTGTAATGCAAAGGGTCAGCCTTGTCACACTCTATGTCAAGCTGAATCTCCCCGAGAACTACGTTAAGGGTACACGTGTCTGTGGAGTGCTCAGTCACTTGCACGTTAATTACACGAGTAGGCTGTTCCGTTGATCGGATCGACTGGAACCCTCGACGTCGTAAGCGACGGAGTGCCAATAACAACAATAGAAGCGTAGTTGTGAAGGTTAGATGAGGTTGTCCTTCAACTGGGATACTGGGGATGAGACAAAGCTACACTTGATTACTGGCAGTATCATTTAATGCCTGGAAAGCCTATGAAACAATCTTTCAAAATATTAACAATCCAAAAAAGAATATTTGTAACACCATATGATTCTCTCTGCCATCGATAAATAGACTTTAGTTTTTCATTGGGTTTTCTACGTTCTCGTGGTTTTTAATCTTGCATTCTTTTATTGTTTAATGATATGTAATGTAATTTTGATCAACTCATGATCTAACCGGAATTATACCATATTCATTCTTTAATATTAGATTTTGGTGAAGAAACTTATTGTACTTAGATTCCCGTATTTAAAGAGCGGCGGAAAGAGCAACATCTCGTTTCTCTCGTGAATTTAGTCAGAGACATGTTTAATCAGAGATAAATATCTATAATCACTGAGTGTCAGCAGTGTTTGGTATGTTTGTCACGCGATTGTGTTTTCCGAGATTATGAACTTTCTAGTAGCCAAGAGGCTAAAGTTAAGTTTTATGTTGGTTTTATCATTATAGTAAAATAAGAAAAGTAATTTGTGCATTCAATGTCGAATGTTTTGAAGTCAGGTTATTGCGTACTTACAAATAAATTTCACCTCTCTCAAGTTTCGGTTATCATAGACTTGCTTAAAACTTTCCAGCGATTCGAATGGGTATATTTGGATTTTAATTTGAATTCGAATTATATTCATGTTATTTCTCCTGGTAGTTCGAAGGTCAAGAGAAAACGTCTGGTAGTTGTTGACCGCTGGCTTCTATTATATATGATGGTCATTAAGATGTATACCAATTATACAATTCTTAGTTGAAGCCAATGACACTAAAACAAGGCCCCAGAAGAAATGCTTTGGTGTCCCATGAACTTAAATAAAAACATTCCAATGCTTTAAAAATCCTTACTAATTTTCGAGCAGTTTGAAGGATTTTCTTCTACACTAAATGAAAATAAAGAATTTAGTAAAATATTGTTCTATCTTTTTTTTTTTCGGTGGGGGTGTACTTAAGTTAACATGAAACGTGGATAGGCTTAATTTAGATCACTAAACAAGAAGTTGGTCATAGAAGGGCGGTCTCAGGTGGGTTGGTATCAAAAGGGTTCCATTTACAGTAGAGTTTTTTTCTTTTTTTAAATTCCCATTCCAAATGGACCAGTAAAGTTTTGTTAGTCCTCCTGTGCACCACGAAATCTGGTTAAAGTTTAAAGCGAAATATTTTAAATTAACGAGGCCCAAAAAAACTCTAATATATGAACACCAGTAAATGAAAAGAATTCGAAGGTTACTTTAGTTTGTCTTTATTCTGAATTTATTTCTGAATTCTCTATTCCCGAAAGAGTCCTACATTTACTTAAAAAGAAAAAATATGTGTCGCCAGTAAAAAGCTAGCCTTGTTGGAGTTAACTACACCATATACGTTTTGTGTAAGAAGTGATAAAATTAATGGAGACAAAATTTAGGCACAAGGGTAGCAATTTTAGGGAAGGGGATAATCGATCACATGGGCTCCATTGTTCAAACTTTATTCATATTATCGACCTCGGAAAGATGAAATCTACATCAGAGCCAACCTCAGGGAAATTTGAACTCAGAACGTAAAGAGCCGGTGCAAATGCCGGTAAGAAATTTTGTTTGATGCGCTGACAATTCTGCCAGTTCATTGCCCTTTTAAGTAACGGACAAATAATAAAACCGTCACACTCTTCAGTTATGACGGCTTTATAGAACGACCACTTAAAGGCACCATCATAAGTTTGTACTCTCAACGTTGTAGCAGTCAGTCAATGAAGTCCATTTAATTGAGTTCACTTCTCTAATGCTTCACTTTGTGCATATGTTATACAATACAAACACACACAATCATCTGTAGTGTTCTCTTCCGAATTTTTTTTTAAAACATTGTTTTTGTTTTATTTACTTATCTTTCCTCGTTTCCTCGCAAACACCAACGAAAACATACACGCACATGCTGTCTGTCTGTGTCGCACTAGTTCTTTACTTTCGCTGAGAAATAAAGCCAGTCTGGCACGCAGAGAGAAAGATATATATATATATATATATATATACAGAGAGAGAGAGAGGGAGGGAGAGAAAGAGAGGGGGAGAGAGAAAAAGAGAGATAGAGGGAGATAGAGATTCTTATAATTCGAATGTGGGCAAATGGAGGAGAAAAGAGCTAGATAACTACGTATTTAATAATTCGTTCACGTCTGTGAACTAATCTCATTTAGTCTATTGATTGCTAACATAGGCACAAGGTCTCATATTTCGGGAGAGGTTATAATCGATAGTTGATCGACTGATGACACAACTGCTACGTTATTTTATCGATACCCAGAAAGAATAAAAAGCTAAGTGGACCAGAGTGGGTTTCGGGCATCAAAACTTCATGGCTCGCAACCAATCAGTGATTTTGTCCACTACTAATTAGTCTACCAATCTATGGCTGCCACTAAAACCGGTCCTCAGATGTGTGGCCTTAGACGAAGGTTAGTCGATCCGACGGTGAATTTGCAGAATCTTTTCGGCGTTGGATAGAATATTTTGCGGTAGTCGTTCCAGCACTTTAAGTTCTGGGTTCAAATCCAGCGCGGAAGGTAAATTTCCAAAATGGTTAATATGGATATACAATCCTAGCGAGTACCATGTTTGATTTTACCGGTTAACAATGTAATGCTGGCTAACCTCACTGAATGTAAATGAACTCCATTTAGTTGACTTTACAATACTCGGTAAATCTTCACATTGGTAAACCCAAGTGTCTGTATAGAGACTGTATAGTGTCGGTGAAGAAAAAAATAATAAATTGATAAAAATTAGAAGAGAGATTTACATATCTAGGCTTTATTATACGGCTAAACACATCTTTCTTTGTCAGTCCCTACACGTGTTTCAGCTGCAAGCCAATGCACACTGCAAATTATGCAGTTTGGCGTTAATTACTGGTATTGGTTCATGAAGTAGTACCAGTAATTAACACCAAAATGCGTTAGGTACCTATGCAGTCGCTTGCTTGCTTACAGACTCTCCCGGCCCTCCTCGACCTCAGCGGAACACAGAAGATGTGACACAAGTGATGCACCAGTTACCCACAGTTTTATCCAAGTAGACAAGAACATTGTGAAATGAAGTATTTTGCGCAAGGACACAGCTGGTACTCCGTCGGTTACGACGACGAGGGTCCCTGATGATCAAATCAACGGAACAGCCTGCTCGTGAAAGTAACGTGCATGTGGCTGAGCACTCCACAGACACGCGTGCCCTTAATATAGTTCACAGGGAGATTCAGCATGACACAGAGTTTGACGAGGCTGGTCCCTTTTAAATTACAGGTACTACTCATTATCAATAGTTGAGTGAACTGGAGCAACGTGAAATAAAGTGTCTTGCTCAAGGGCAGAACGAGCCGCCAAGAATCGAAATCACGACCTTACGATCATGAACCGAATACCCTATCCACACACACACACACACGTACACACCTTTCATATTTTACTTCTTTCAGTCATTA
>NC_068999.1:40727442-40736485 GCF_001194135.2 Octopus bimaculoides | reverse complement strand
TATATATATACACTCGCGCACGAAGGAGTCTGTTTTCGCGCCTTCCTACAGATATTCACACTCATCTCTAGTTTTATCTGTTGATACAACTATCTCATCGTCAGTTTATATCTTCGCCTGTCTGTGTATAAGTTCGTCTGCATACCTCTCTTTCTCTGATATTCTCACTCACCTCTCTCTCTCTCTCTCTCTCCTGACCCATTATCACTCTCCAAGACGTAGGCAGTCGTTCCTTTTTTTATACTGCGTGCGCGCCTAACCTCGAACCTCGCCAATTCCACCTGTATACGTAAACTCGTGTCTCCGACTCCTTCACTGTACCCTAGTCTCTCAGTCTCTGTCTGTCTGTCTCTCTTTTGCTGAGAACAGCGCAGACTATACCTTTACGGAGACAGTCATATTCCTACGCAAACACATATGCAAGAAGTGCACACACTCACGCATACAAATATGCTCCTGCACACACACACACACACACACACACACACACACACAGAGCTATATATAGATATACACACACAAACACCCACAAAGCCATATGTAGATATACGCACTCACGCCAGCACATATACATACATATATATATATATATATATATATATATATATACATAATTAAGGGATCAGCAAACAGTTGCTTGGTAAGAATTATTAATTGTTAATTTATTAATAAATTAATAAATTGATAAACCTTTACCCTTTTAATTGTAATAATATATATATACATATATATATAACACACACGCAAACATATGTACACACGCAAGCATATATATACGCACATACAAACAAAGACACACACACACACACACACACACACACAAGTACACCTGTGTATATTATACACCCACACACGTATATGTGTACACACACACGCAAGCATAAACATATGCACACACGCACACACACAAACACACACACGATCATTCGTGTGCTAACGGGAAAGCCCGCTCATGGTCATATGTCATGCTAAAAATCACAGCCTACCACCTTATTTATATAAATAGGCGACACAGTCACAGATATTTAATGTATGAAATGTCCTTTAACCGAAGGTTTTACTCTTCGTGCAATGCTGACCTGGGGCCAAACAACACACACACACACACACACACACACACTGATTCATTCACGATCCCTTCTGTTTTTCTGCCGTCACATTTTCGCATCTTCTATCCATTCACCATTTACTTCGTGCTTACGCATTCTCTCATTCCAACGATCTTTCATTCCTTCACTCACTTTCTACAATCGCTCTTCAATTCTTTCTGTCTTCCTCCAATTGTTTCTTGTTTTTATTCCTTATTCCACTCTTCTGTCTTCACTTTGCCTGGACCCTTTTCCCTCCACATTCCACTTTGCATCCTTTAGTGCATCACTCACTCCTGTCTCCTCGCAAGCGTGGCCTTGCTTCCCAACCACATGCTTCAGGGTTCAGAGGCACCTTGGGCAAGTGTCTTCTACTATAGCCTCGGGCCTACCAAAACCTTGTCAGTGGATTTGGTAGACGGAAACTGAAAGAAGCCTGTCATATATATATATATATATATATATATATATATATATATACATACACACACACACACACACACACACACACACACACGTGTGTGTGTGTGTGTAGTGTGTTTATCCACAATCTCCACTTGACAACCGGTGCTGGTGTGTTTACGTTCCCCTAAATTAGCTGTTCAGCAAAAGATACTGATAGAAGTACGTACTTTATAAAATATTGGGGTCGATTATTTCGACTAATATTCTTTCAGCTCTACCTCAGTATGACCGCCGTCCAGTGACTAAAACTATATACATATATATATCGACAAACACACGCACATATATATATATATATATATATATATGTATGTATGTATACATACACATGCATATATACATGCATACGCATGCACATATACATGCATACACATGCACATATACACACACACACACACACTTCCTCCCTTGTTTACTTGGATTAGTTAAAGGGACTTCTCTCTCTCCGCACACATATCTGTATATATTTTCCGTGTTTACATGAATGGATTAAAAAGGATTATCTCTTCCCCGCCTCCTCTTAATTTCTAATTCACTCTTCCCACTCTCTTATCTCTATCGCACACATTCTCCTCCTCTTTGCACCTCCTTCTGCATTTGATTTTTTTTTCTTTTTCATTTAGTTTTCTTTTTAACCTCCACCTCTTTCTCCTCCAACTCTCTTTTTTCTCCGTCATTCTGCTCTCACTCTTTTCACATCTCCCATTCTTCTTTCCTTCCAATCCCCGCCTCTCTCTCTCTCGCCACACAGAACACTTCACTATTTATTTCTCCGTCTCTCTGTCTCTCTCTTTCTCCCTCTCTCACTTCGTATCTTGTTTCATTCTCTCCCTCACTCTATATCGCTTTCACAGTATCTCTCTCTCTCACAGTGTTCCCATCTCTTTGTCACTGTTTCATTTTCATCCTCACGATCATTCTCTCTCTCTCTCTCTCTCTCTCTCTCTCTCTCTCTTTTTCACTCTCTCCCACACTATATCTCTATCACTTTTACAGGCTATCCCACGCAATCTTCCCTCTCTCTCTCTCAATCACTGTTTCATTCTCACTATACCTCTATCTCTCATATTTTCAGTTTCTCCCACACAGTTTTTCTCCGTTTCAACATCTCTCTTACTACACCTCTCTCTCCCATACTTTCACTCACTCTATACCTGTATCTCTTTTACAGTATTCTGTCTCTCCTACACATTCACCGTTTACAATCTCTCTCTCTCTCTCGTTTTACCTGCATCTCTCATTTTACAGCCTCCCTCCTACAGATACCTCCCTCGCTCTCGTTCTCACTATATCTACACATGTCTCACTTTCAGTCTGTCCGCCGCAATACCTTGTCTCTCACACTATCAGTCTCTACTACGCATTCTCTCTCTATGCTTTATCTCCGTCTAAAATAAACTAACACCTGTTGTTAATTTTCTTAATTTACTGACAAACCATACAGAACACACACAGAACACACCTGGCTCATACCATTCCAAAGACATCCCCACTGGGAATGTATAAAGATTATACAATAATTTTATAACAATTTTACCATGAGCCCTCATTTAACTTGTCACATATCTTTCTGACCATCCCCAATGATTAACTTTTAATTAATTACAGTACAAAATTGGTAAGCGAATTCTTCAATTGACGCACAATTAAATTTTAATGAATTGAATATTCGCATACACACACCTAAGTATATTAGTACTAACACGATATCAGAAATATAGCGTTTTGGTTATATGTATGTATGTGTGTATGCGTGTGTGTGCGTACGCCTGACCGCACGTGTTGGGGATTCACGGAAATGCTTCAGCATTATGATATTCGCTCGCTCTCTTTATGTTCTCAATTGATATCCGATCGAAGTGAACTTTGGCTTCCATCCTTCTCGGATCGATAAAATAGTATCAGATCAGAGTTGTGGAGCGTTGAGCGAATTGTACTGTGTGTGGTCCGTCTCTCTACTTTCCAGGTCCAACTTCTAAGTAATTGGTGCTAAACCAGTTCGGCCTCTACCATCTCTTAGACAACATTCCTGGATGAAACTAATGTTCCTGTGTTCTGGCGAGGGCATATTCTAGAAGCAGATGCATAGCCAATCTTAACCGGAGAAGGGGGAGTGTGTGTAGAAGGGTGGACTGAAAAAGTTCCTGGCTTTAAGGATGTCGCAAAAAGGCCTGGTTGCAGGCGCAACCTTCCAAGTTCTTTTACAGGGCTAAGGAAAACTGAAAGACCGCTGAGATAAGTGTATGAATTTGAGAGGGGAATATGTTGAATCAAATCATAATTTTCTTTTACCCAAAGCCAGGAACTTTTCAGCAACCCTCGTATATATAAATTTATTAAAATAAAAAGTCAGTGTGAATTGTGCTTGTATGTTTTTAATATATCATATCCCTTGCTGTTCAGACACTTTGCATGTCGACAAAGAGAGACGATATGAAAAGATTAGTCTGAAGGCTCTATACGAGCGCCTGAAGCTATCAAAAGCTTGGTCAAAGTCCAATAATACACACACACAGACACACACACACATTTTTACTAACTTCAGTCATTGGACTGCGGACATGATGGAGTATCACCTAGAACGGTTTACTCGGTCACAGATTCTAGTGTTTCCCAAAGTTTAATAATAACTGATTTTTGTTATCGAACAGCTATTTTGTGGACTCTAAACACAGAGCAACTTCTTTGAAGACCTGCACCCAACCACAACCACACACACACATATGGTGGGCTTTCGCAGATATTTCTACTCTCAAACTCACCCAAGCCCAAAGCTATAGTACGAAACACTAAGACA
Organism: Octopus bimaculoides; assembly: GCF_001194135.2. Taxonomy (NCBI): domain Eukaryota; kingdom Metazoa; phylum Mollusca; class Cephalopoda; order Octopoda; family Octopodidae; genus Octopus; species Octopus bimaculoides. Next base: position 40,732,135 of record NC_068999.1, on the reverse strand, counting down.
TCGAGCAGTGGGACGGAATCCTAAGGCACGTGGTTTCGAAGCTATTGTTCTTAACCACACATTCATGGTTTATATCTGTATGACAAGATATAGATTATGTGCACGCTTCGGGATATTTTCATCATCACCTGCTGACATAAAATGATCATTCTCGAGCTTTTCGTCGACAACGCCTCTTTACGGCGTTGAATTATGCCATGAAGCTGCTAGAAAATGTATAGAAGGTTTTCTAAGTCGAGGATATTATGAGGGGATTGTAAAGAAGGAAATGAAAACAGAAAATTTAATAAATAACTGATCCATGCTCTGTGAAATTATGGCTGCCTTGACGTCTTTGTTAAGTTTGCAATATTGTCACGTGGGAACATTTACGTGACAGGTTAACGTGTGAGACTCTGTTGCCGTCGATTTATTGTGTAGAATTAATAGGAAAATCTACCTTAGATCACACCATGCTGCCTTAAATATTTCGAACAGCAAACTGAATGCAGCCAGAGATAAACTGTCTGACTAAAAGAACGGCTGGTGTGTATTTGAATAAATTTTATCACAAGGATATCAGAACAGGAAAGGTCATGCACCAAATTACAATGCTACAGTAATATGTGTGTGTGCGTGTGATTACAATTCTAGACATAAGTAAACCAAGCAGGTAAACGGATGCGTAGGTAAAGCAATAGATGGGCGTATAGAGAGGTAGTGGTGTCACACACATCCACACAAGCGAGAATTGTAAAGGGAAAGATGAAAAGCGTTGGATAAAGAGAAAGTGCGAAACTCTTGGAGATGTGTAAGCATGTGCAGGAGCTGATTGAAATCATGAAGCGTTAGTTTCGAATCTCCTCCTGTATGCCACCTTGGCAAGAAAACACTAACATTGCTAAAAGTCGGCTTTTGCCTTCTGAGTGAAATAGTAATGAGGGGAAACTGTGGAATCTTGTTAGTTGGATTCTACCTGCAATACAATCTTGTTGTCATACACTGCACCATGCCGATTGTGTCTGTCTGGAGTACTCAGCCAGTTACACTCAGTATTTCTATTACAATAAAGTACTCCTGTTGACCAAATATCTAAATGTTCATCGTCGAATGTGACGGAGATACAGTTAAGTTACATGTGTATATCAGAAAGAAATAATGGGCAATGGAACCCAAAACGTAACTGTTGTTGATTACCCCTCCCGAAAGTCCATTTCGATTAAACATGCAATTATAATCGAAAGAATTCCTGCTGTCACCATTGTCTTATTAGTGGCAGGATGTGGCTCAGTTATCGTTATAAAATATGTCGCTTTAATTTTTTTTAGAACGGTTCGATTCGCGCTGGAATATAATTGCTATTTCTAATAATACGAATAGAGTAGCGTTTCTTCAGCTTTTGGAAACTAGTGTATCGCTAGGAATCAACTAGTGGAAACATGGCCGTAAGAGGAACTGTTCAGTCTTGACTCCAGAGGCTCACTAAAATGCTCGTTTCTGTAGCACAGAATACCGTTAACAAGCGCTGGAATGAAGATTAGCAAAATTCCCACAAGCTCTCTGCAGAAGAATGGTTGAGATAACATTCAATAACTTGCGCGTACATGTTGGACCAAAAATCATGTTCTGCATTCATTGTATATGAAGTGAATGAACAAAGAACCGCCGAAAGTTTTGAACGTTTGACTTACCACATTGGTCCTGGTTCTATTCTGCTGCAGGACACCTCAGATCAATGGCCTTTATTAATATCTCGGGTTGGCCCAGGCCTTAGAGTAAAATCGGGTTGGCAGAGATTATTAGTAAGCCTATCTTACGGATTGTATTTGTCCATTCATCAATTCATGCACTTTCACCGCCCACTATTCTTGGAAGGATCGCGGGGACTGAGTTTTCAGAAACCTCCTCCATTGGGCCCTATCACAAGCAATCGTTATTACATTTACCTGCTGGATTCCGAAGAGTGACCAACTGAGATCATGAATATCATGTTGTTATCTCGTTCTTGGTCTAACCTTAGAACTCCTCCTTGTTGACTCGGCTAGAAGAATCTGTCCTGCTATTCTTTCCTACGACATTCTAATAACGTCTGTGACTTCTCAATGCAGGCGAGTAGTAGCTCAACGTGGAAAGACTCCCTGATGTCCGAGCTGCGCTTTCTGTCGAGTGATGTTACTCTAGAAATCCTAAGCAGGATCCATTTCGGTTTCTTTGTATTTGCAATCATACACTTCCAGCCCCTATCCGACATTCCTGACCATAGATGAGGATAGGTACGACAACAGAATTTAAAATGACTAGTTTGTATTTGTAATTCCACAATCTCAGTCTTTGAATCTCACTGATTTAATTTAAGATATATTATTAAGAGTTAGTCATTCCTTTGTACAATCCCTCAATAAAGAGGAGATTGCTCAGTTAATTCCACAATTGATTACTCATTGTCATATCCGGCTGTAACAATTTAAGACGAACCAGCGAATACTATTTTCTGTGCCTCATCGTCACAACTATCTATGATGTCATTCTTAGCATCTTCTTTGCTGTCATGAATTTTCGGTTCTTTACCACCGGTGCATCCTTGCTGATGAGCTGCCGATCGATACATCGTACAAATAATTAGTGCAGATAATGTCCTAAAGCATTATTTAGGTATCGAAGGCGGCGAGCTGGCAGAATTGTTAGCACGCCGGACGAAATGCTCTGCGGCATTTCGTCCGTCTTTACGTTCTGAGTTCAAATGCAGCCGAAGCCGACTTTGCCTTTCATCCTTTCAGGATTGATAAATTAAGTACCAGTCGAGTACTGGGGTCAATGTAATCGACTTACTTCTCCCCCAAAATTTCAAGCATTGTGCTTATTGTAGAAAGGATTATTTAGATATCGAAGAAAAACACTCAAATCCATCTTTGATGTTTTAAGCCTAGACTCTTCTACAAAAAGAAATGAAGAGAGAAAGAGAGGAGAGAGAAAGAGATGGGGAAAGTGTCTGGATTAACGGTTGCACATGCTGAATACATGTGTGCGTGCGTTAGTGTGTGTGTGTTTGCCACTAGCACCTCTTGACAACTTGTGTGTTTGTTTGTTTTAACCACCGTAACCGAGCGGTTAGGTGAAAGACAAACGATAAAATAAGTACCAGACTTTACAAAGAAATAAACGTATCAGGGTGAGATTTTGTTCCACAAAACCCCTTCAAAACGATACTCTAGCTTGGCCACAGACAAAAGACTCAAATAAATTAAAGATTAAAGAATAAAACAGAACCAACATCCCCCTCCTCTCCCTCCAGCCCGGTGTCAAGTAATCACTGCTATGGAATCTCATAATCACTGATATGCTTTGTGCAGTGCATCTCCCAACACGCAGCCATTTTATAACTCTCCTACAAAGCTAACTTGTCTCGGATTTAGCATTTCTAACTTGTCTATAGGTAGATGGAGCGAAAACTACGTGCAGTCTAGTAATTTGTTTAAAAGGTTTAGAGCTGTTAGCTGAATCTATAATAGTAACGACTGTACTAGTAGTATCAGCGATACACTTACCAAGTTTACTAAGCTGATACTAATGGCTTCGTATCGAGATAGCAAAGTTTTTGGTAGTAGTACAGTTTATATAGTTCACTGATACAGTTTAAATTAATTACCCAGCCTTAATTCTGTTGACCTTGAGGTCATGTGATCAGCTGAATTGTGACTTGCTGCTGCTACTATAATTCACTTTCACAGCGAGTGTGCGCGCGTGTATATGTCTATATGTGTGTGTGTGTGTATGTGTGAGCGTGTGTGTGTGCTTTGGTCAAATAACATAGATAGTGGTTAAGGTAAGGTGCCTTATTTTACTTGCTTCACTCTCTAAAGGTGAAAAGCAGCAGCAGCAACTGGTAGTTGACCTTGTCAAAGATTGGCGTCTCATCCGGGTGGTTGGTTCTTGGGGTCTCAAACGATTTTCTATCAGAGAAACCGAGTTAAAATTAGCCTTGTAACATTGAAACTCACGTCACCTACTTACATACTAGCCCACCACTCCCTCTTTCTCTCACTCATATATATGTGTGTGTATGTATGTGTTCGTGCGTGTGCGTGTGTGTTAGTGTGTGTAGGCTGTGTGGTAAGAATTTTGTTTCCTAACCACATGGTTCCGGGTTCAGTCTCACTGCTCGGAAACTTGTACAAGTGTCTTCAACTATAGCCTCAGTCTTACCAAAACCTTGTGATTGGATCAGGCAGACGGAAACTGAAAGAAGCCCGTCCTATATATTATATACACATACGTACATATATATGTGTGTGTGTGTGTGCGCGCGAGTGTGTATGCGTGAGTGCGCGTGTGTGTATGTGCGTTTATTTGCGTGCGTGTGCGTGTGCGTTTATGCGCGTGCGTGCATGTGCGTGCGTGTATGCTTTTTTCCTCCACCGTTTTACAACCGCTGTTGGTATGTTTATGTCCCAGTAGCCAAGCAGTTTAGCACAACATATCAATAATATATTATATCATTAGAATTTCTTTGAGGAATATATTCTTTTATATATATATATATATATATATATATATATAAGGTTTAGATTTAGATTCAAAATTGAATATGGTACTTAGGTTTAGGCACCAGAATATAGTATGGTATGGTATTATACAAAAACCATTCCAATCACATAATCACAAACATACTGCAATCATCTTTAAAATCCGTGTTGCTTATTTTGATTTTATATAT
>NC_068999.1:40724860-40727341 GCF_001194135.2 Octopus bimaculoides | reverse complement strand
ATATATATATATATATATATAATTGGAAAAGAAAAAAAATTCGAAAATAAATAAAAAGATAAAGACATTTGTAGATAAGTATTAGTGTGATATCATAGGGCCCAATCCTCGCATTTTACAGCTAAAAAAGAAACATCCAGTTTAACAGCACCTTCCTTGGTGTCGGCTGCTTTTCATGTTGTGGACTTCGTTGAGAATAGATCACAAGATATCTCCTTCCTCTTCACTAAACGAGCACCTCGAAGATGAAGGCAACTGCCAGTCTATCTTTGAATAAAGCATTACAATAAAAACGTAGTGTGCAAAAATGCTAGTACACTTAGTCTATGGTTCTCAACCGGCAAATGGTCGTGGCCAGTTGGATATAAAAATTACGTGAGGTCAGGTTAACTGCAGTGAAGTCCTGCCAAAATGACACCTGTCAAATGTTAATAGTCTAGAGCAGAGAACATGGGTTGGCGTTTGTGGTTGTGTTAGAGCGCTATACATTAAGCACAATCGCTCACACACTGGATTTATGGGCCTACATAACGTTCACATTGGTAGGAGTGTATGTAAGTGGATGTATATATACACACAAATGCATACATATCTGTGTATACGTTTGTATGTAAACGCAAGAAAAATTATAAAACCAGATAATAAAAGTAATAGTGCAGCCACCACCGAATAATAAAAATATATATACACCCCCTCATTTATATATGTATATATATTATATACATATATTATATACATACACACGAATCTACATACAAAATTATGTACATGCATGCATATATATATTATACACACACAAATATACATACAAACATACAAAACTATGTACATGCTTATATATATATATATATATATATATATATATGTATATATACACACACACATATATACGTGCTTATATGCACATACGTAAGCAGAACAATGTATATTCATTCGTATTTATGTATACACATCAGATATTCGCACATGCTCACATCCATTACACACGCATATATACACATACACCCGCGCACATATACAACTACGTATTGACTACATTATAGAAAAGCATATAGAATCTATGTAGTTCCCAATCTCTGCGAAGCGATACGCGTGCTGTGCGCAGTCTTACATAGCTCTGATATAATGCATATTAAGAGTCCATCTATGTTGATGTATGCTGTGCCTAGGTATAAAGAGAGAGTGGTCACCTGACAAACCTTGGACACCTCGGATCAACAAACTAACCACAATGACACTTTGTAGTGGATATTGATTTTCTATGAAACACAAATGATGGCCTGTTAAACACAATGTAACGTTCACATACATATAACGCACACACACACACACACACAAATAATATACTCATCTCTATAAATCAGTACACATTTACGTACACGTATAGTAATTTATAGAGATATGCATACATACGAATACACAGGCGTGTATGTGTGTGTGTGTGTGTGTGTGTGTGTGTGTGTGTGTGTATATATATATATATATATATATATATGTATAAAAGTTATATATTTATATGTATAAAATTATATATACATGTATAAAATTTTGTATAGATATATAAACATACATGCATACATATATACTGGCATGTGTATATATATATACATAAATATATATATATGAGAAAGAGAAAGAGACAGACCCACGTATTTACAAACACACGCATACATATACATGCATGAAAATTTGTATAGATATTCATACAGGTGTGTATGTGTGTATGTATATATATATACATACACTTTCATATAAATGTGAATATAGGAGCAGGAGTGGCTGTGTGGTAAGTAGCTTGCTTACCAACCACATGGTTCCGGGTTCAGTCCCACTGCGTGGCATCTTGGGCAAGAGTCTTCTACTATAGCATCGGACCGACCAAAGTCTTGTGAGTGGATTTGGTAGACGGAAACCGAAAGAAGCCCGTCGTATATATGTATGTATGTGTGTGTGTGTGTGTGTTTGTGTTTGTCCCCCTAGCATTGCTTGACAACCGATGCTGGTGTATTTATGTCCCCGTCACCTAGCGGTTCGGCAAAAGAGACCGATAGAATAAGTACTAGGCTTACAAAGAATAAGTCCCGGGGTCGATTTGCTCGACTAAAGGTGGTGCTCCAGCATGGCCGCAGTCAAAGGACTGAAACAAGTAAAAGAGTAAAAGAGTATGTATACATAAGTTTATCAACTTGTGTATGCGCTTATTTATATGTATGTATACGGATATAATGATGTGTGTGCATGTTTATTTATGTAGGTATGCAAAATGTAAACGATTGTGTGTGTGTGTGTGTGTGTGTGAGTGCAAACATGAATGTTTGTATACATGTATGATTTAAAACTACATATACACGTTCTCACAGACAAGTGTATAAAACTCAAAATACAAAACTTAATATAGGAATGAATATATATGATAGTTTGGCAATATATCTATCTATTGTAAAAGGTTATAAAGCATATGTACGTACAGGTATACATATA
>NC_068999.1:40719509-40724697 GCF_001194135.2 Octopus bimaculoides | reverse complement strand
TATTAAGGTGGTGGTGGTGTCTATGGTAGACACTGATAATATCGTGGACTCAGACTGAATCCAGAATTACGCTTTCAATTCAACTGAATCAACGGCAGCATCTACAGCACGCACGCACGCACACATTACGTATGAATGTGTTAATGAGCATCCATTAATCTAGAGATTACGACTAGATCTATGCTGGGAAAATCTTGTATTGGTATTGTCTGAAGAGTATCTGCTATAACAATATAGAGCCACATGCAAGTGGGAGCAGCAGCAGCAGGGATGGCATATAGAGTTACTGTCCGTTTGTCATGTCCTGGTTTTCTTAATCCGTCAGTCTTGCTTTCGCTTCATCACTAAGCCACCACCGCTACTTTGTAAATCTTTCTCTAGTTCCCGCTTCAAACAGGAGCGATCACCAGTAAAATCATTCTACCTTCCAGTTTTCATGTAGAGATTTCACGCCACTTTAGGAAACGGAGTCAAGGGCCGTCTTCCGTTTTCTTGGTGGAGGCCAGATTTCATGTAAAGAGATTTCACGCCACTTTGGGAAACGGAGATAAGGTCCGTCCTTCCATTTTTTTTTTTTTGGTGGATGCCAGTTTCGCACATTGCAGGTCTTTGGGGGAAATTTCCTATCTGAAATTCTGTGTATGTGGTTCTACTAGCGTGGACCTCATTGTTGCATTACGGCTGGGAGAAACGGTATTTGGGCATAAGTCAGGCCCGTAAAAATTGTAACTCGGTCTGTCCAGTTCATATTCCGGCTGTACATCGTACCAAGCTGCGCAGGTGGAAGAGTCGAGACATAGTCCATGTCTAGAGTAGATAGATACTCCAGGTTTCACTGTCATAAAGCATTGTGCTGGAAAAACAGCCTTCATAGATCACAACCTTTGCGTGCATCATTTATTGTTTTTGTCAGACACTCATTACCAATCTATCTTGAGTTGTGGCTTCTGTTGCAATACAATGATTGATCTCAGATTCTTGATAGCCGATGTCTGGGATGACAGGGTCGAGGTAAGTAAACTCGTTAGAGGAGTGTTCTATAATCTAGCAAAGCATCTTCGTCTTATTCAGACTGATTATCAACTCCAAGTTTTGAAGGACTTTTTTGAGACTGTTCATGAGGCGTTGCCGTTGCCCCCCCCCTGTGCATGTTGTCAATGTCCTAATCTTCAAACGTGAGGTCTCTAATGAGTACTTTGGTTTCGTCTTCAGTCTAATCTCCTGCGTAGATAAGCGCCAATGGTCGATGTTTTATGCGCGCTTTAGCATGACAGCAAAAATGCTGAATAGGCTGTGGGCAAGCACACAACTCTTTCTTTCACTCTACTACAAATAGTGAAGGTTGCTGAGAAATGACCATCAACGTTAACGACACCTTTCTTGTCTGTGTGTAAACAAGTGAACAATCGTGAATAACTTTTAAGGCTACCCTGTTCAAAATCCCTGACAAGAAGTTTGAACAGGTTTTAGAAAGGTCAATGAAAGCGACATAAAATGATTATGCTTGTACCTTGTATCTTTTTTAATACACCGTAGGAAAAAAAAAAACTATACGAAATATCTTGCATAATATTTGTTAATAATGATTGTATATATCAACCTGATTGCAACATTTGTACTTCCTGCATGAACCATGTCAATAGAAGTTTGCTGAAAATCTAGTTGTATATATTGATGTTAGGGCAAGTGGAACGAAGTGTATTCTGAGCGTGGCTTGGTTGTATACGTAAACATCGTTTAAAGAAATGGCTTGTACTGGCTCGTTGGTTTTAATTTCAATAATAATTTATAGGTTGTATTTATTTATGTTCTGTATCATAACGGTTCGATAAATTAAAGAACTAAAAACATATGAAGGTTGAGCCCCAGCATGGCCACAGTTCAATAACAAACCAATAAAATAATAGACATTTTATAAAATACTTATACTTGTGTGTGTGTGTGTGTGTGTGTGTGTGTGTGTGTGTGTGTGTGTGTGTGTGTGTGTGTGTGTGTGTGTGTGTGTGTGTGTGTGTTTTATAAAGTCTATGTTTATTAAAAAGAAATAGAATTCATTTTGTTATGTGTATGAGTATTCTCTATGTGATATTTTACGAACATAGGACTTATAAATACCAAAAGAAATTCTGAAGTTTTAAACAAAACAAATTCATACGAAGTAACTTTGAAATAATACATATAAAATTGCTTGAATGTTAGACATTTCTTCTTCCCACAACAACTAACATGAATTATATTTTCGTAGTCATATTATGTTTAAAGAAAAATAATGTTCGAACACACAAGTATACAAAGATACTAGTGTATGTGTTGCATAGAAATTTATATTCACGCACTCAGTAAAAATACCTTAAATTTGATTCAGAAGAAGGGATCTAGGAATTCCTGTAATTTATTATATACATTTATAGAAGAGAGAATATATACGATAATCTTCGACCGAGTTAGGACACCGACGTGAATTAGGTATTCATGTAAAATATTGGAAATGTTTATGCGAAATAGGTCTGCTTAAAATACTTGCATGAATAAAATGTAAAGTATATTTTTCAGAATTTTAGATAGCACTTAGGAGCAAACAGTATCAAAAAAGAAAAAAACAGTAGGATGTAAGCGAACAAAATATACGTTAAATTATATTTTCTTAATTTTATCAGAAGGAAATTGAGAAAAAAATAATTTGATTTTAGCCAAAGAGCAAGCGTTATTTGAATACTGCTCTTCATAACGTAATTTAGTAGCATTAAAATGGAATAAAAGAAAAGCAAATAAAAGAATATTTAAGGAAACAAAAATACTTAAACAAGTAATAGAATGTTTAAATAAATAAGATATGGTGTAAAATTAATATTTAAAACTCAAAATGAAATTGGGAACACCATGTCTTACCTTTCAAAACGGTAAAGTTATAACCGTACACTTTTCTTCTTTCATATTACCAGGGGAGTCGAAATTTTTGAAACGAAAGAAACAGTTTTTGATTTGAGAAAAAAAAAAATAAAAACGATCTGGTACCAAATGTTCTCTTTCATAATCTGTAGTTTAAAACTACGTTTCAATATCCCCGCTCCACTAATTTCAAAGCAGCCAATAGAATTCCTTGTTTCTTCAAATGCTATTTGGTAAACTTACCTAGCATTTGATTGCACAAATACTGAGTTTTGGTACATTACCTTATAGTTCCGATGAAGTTATAACGTAATGTACAACTATTAAGATCTGAGCGAACTGCAACTTAGGATAGAAACAGTTATAAGCTGATGTGGTCCATCGCATATTTCCCTCTTCAAAACTACACATAACAATACCTCTGCCTACCATATTTCCATTATTTTCAAATTTCATCATTACCGTTATATATAGTTCATATTTATTCACATATATGCTGTTGTGTATATATATATATATATCTTAAAGGCATAATTTAAAACGTGCAACGCTGGTGTTTGTACTGTGTATATCCACTCGACCTGCTGGTAACAGAGGCCAAATCTATTTGTAGTCTTCATGGATAAATTTCTCATTGGCCAGTGTTTCACACACACACGCACACCAGCGCGAGCGAGGGGAAGAGAGAGAGAGAGAGAGAGAGAGAGAGAGAGAGAGAGAGAGAGAGAGAAAAGCGAAGAAACAAAGATAAACAGTTTTATTAACGGTTCTGGATGAGGGATGACATGAGAATAATACAGAAGGGAACAGCCGAGAAATTTTTCTATACTCATACATAAAGCGTACGTTCCCAGTACGATACTGTTTTCATGTTCTGTGACAATAGGATCGGTTACTAGGTTTCCATAGTGTATAAGTGACAAAGATCACAATGCTACCCGCAAAAGGGACGTCAGTTCGTTGCATGGCTGCTCATCTTTAGCTGAGTGGACCGGAGCAACGTGAAATGGAGTGCTTTGCTCAAGAACACAAAGCACTGCTCTGTCCGGTGATCGAAACCACGATCTTAATGCAAATAATACAGGAATATATTATTACAGTCCACCCGTCCCTCAAGAAAACCTGTCTATTTTCTGAATAGGATGTAATTTGGTCCCCTATGTCCTGACACATGGTAGGCCTCACATTGACTCTTGATCTCGCCAAGCTAAGACACACACGTCCAAAGCAACATAGACTTTAACGCAATCACTGACCCTTCATTACACGGCCAGAAAATATTCCATTGCCCTATACTGTAACTATTGCAGAGTGGAAGGTGTTTATAAGCCATTTGAAATAACACATAAAAACCGTTAGATTCATGCAGCACAGCATTTTGTCAGTGAACAGGTCGTGGTCTCAAAGCGACGAAAATATTTTGACAAATTAAATTTAAACGGTGAAGTGAATCTAACGGTTTTTGTGTATTATTTTAAATGGCTTATAAACATCTTCCACGCTGCAATTGTTTTCGTTCCAGAACACGATCTCAGATCAGGTCACTTGCTATGCAAGTACATCTCCGTAATATACTGTAACTATTTAACCTCCATTGTGAGTCTCACAAGGAAGTATACACACGAGAGTCATTCACACACTTGGGTTGGTATTCTTGTTAAACATACAGATACTTCATTCAAATAAAAACCGGTCCTCTGATTTATAAGAAATTGCTCACCATGACACACTGGCTTCAGGTACACACATATACTGGATCAGTTCTGTCAACTATTTCAACTGCCGATACATAGCCTCCCAAGAACGAAGCTGAGGGAAGTCCCTGTGTCTCAAGTCAGGGAATCTGTTTCTCCTCTTATCGTCGCACATATTATTTCCGCTTCCCAAGTAGCCATCACTAATCACTATACCTAGCCCCTCATCCCAATATGATCAGCATAGGATTCTCCTGCAGCTGTTTACTTGAAACTTTTCAATAAGGGACTGTGAGGACTATAGGTACAGCCTGAAACCCCAAGTACACAGAAGGGAAAAAAACGAAAAAAAATAAGACACTAGATATATAGAAAATGTGTATGTGTGTGCACGTATGTGTGTATGTGTGTGTGTGCGCATGCGCGAGTTTGTATGTGTATACACTAACACACACACATAGTGAGAGAAAGAGGGAGAAGAATATATATATATTTATATATATATATATATATATATACACACACATATATATATATATATAATATACCTCCGCATATATATATATATATATATATATATATATATATATATATATATATATATA
>NC_068999.1:40717013-40717895 GCF_001194135.2 Octopus bimaculoides | reverse complement strand
ATATATATATATATATATATATAATATCGACTAGTCTCCCATCCACTCACCCGCAAAAAAATTCAGGCCTTGTACTTATCATTATAATAATCCTTTCTTCTATAGGCACAAGTCAAGCAATTTTGGGATGCGGACATATTTTCTTCAACCCCAGTATACAGCTGGTATTTACTTCATCGTCCCTGAAGAGATGAAAGACAAAAGACTCCCTCAGCAAATTTTGATATAACGACAGTTCTATCATCTGAAGCGTTCATGTACAAATTCCTTTTTCGGTTCTTCCTCTAAATCTGCAGAAATTCATTGGAATTTTCGTTGCAATATATTCGCTTCATCCAAATACTTTATTAGAATATTTCGAAGAATTGCAGTATGACGTCCTACTGTTAGTTGTGTTTGCCTTCAATCAATTATAATCAGTTTTAATTAAGTAGAATTTATTACTAGCTTAACAAAATCGTCTGGCTCTAGCAAATATGTTATTAATTAAAAGCTGATAATTCAAATTTTCCAAGCAGATACTTATAATGAGAATTACTGGCACTCCGTCACTTACGACGAAGAGTAAGCCAGTTGATCAGGTCAACGAAATAGCCTGCTGTTCGGGAAATTAACGTGCAAGCTGCTGAGCACACCACACACACTCTTACCCTAGTTCTCAGGGAGATTCAGATACCGTCTGAGTAATCTAGCATTAAACTAGACCGATGCATTGCTTCAAATTGAGAATACTTTGAAGGCGATAAAAGTGTAAACATGTAAAACTAAGTGAATAAAATAAGATCGCAAAATTCCGGTTTCTTTTGGGTACTACCTCGTACATACACACACACACGCACACACACACACACACACACACACACACACACACACACACACACA
>NC_068999.1:40714786-40716097 GCF_001194135.2 Octopus bimaculoides | reverse complement strand
ATATATATATATATATATATACATGCATGTGTGTGTATAGATTTGTATGTACAACTTTGTGTGCGTGCGTGTGTGTTTGTAATTATAAGATATAATATAGAATACACATAGATATATGCATATGCATACTTCAGAATACACATACATATTATACAAATGAAGGAAGAGATTGGAGCGGAGGTTTGGTGAGTGAAAGTGAGAGAGAAAAAGAGAGAAATAATAAGAAAGAGAAAGTGGGAGAGACAAAACATAATCAGAGCCACATGGAATGGTATGATGAGATGCAGCAATGGAATTAGATAAATAATAAAGAAGAGAAAACGTATCCTTGTCTGACCCATTGACATCCTATTACGACACCTGACCTCTATCAATGTTCTCTCTACTATTCATACATCACTTTCTACTGACCTTTTAGCATTTGATAATCAGTCTCCAGTACCTCACATACCTCAACCACCACCACCACAGCCACCAGCAATAGCAAGAGCAACATCAGAACAAGAAAAGCCAGTTCAACGGCGATGTGATCGGCAGCTGCTATCATGAGAACTAACATCGCCTTCATCACTCTTATATCTACCAACAGCACCCGTTCCGGCTTAAACAGAATGACAGCCACAACACATGACTGCTATGAACTAACTAAACAACGGTTGCATCCGTTTGTAGTGGCATAGCTAGACTGTGTATTACTCAGAGCAGTACTTTAGTTTGTTTTCCCCCCTTTTGCATACTTATACCACAGATGAAAAGTTATCGCTCGGGCGGACTGGTCCCATCACACTCCTAGTTGTGCTACAGCCCCTCCCTAGAAATATAGAATATCACACTGTGTAATTTAAACCCGGTTATGATTGGATCTCGGTCGGTTTTGGCGATGAGTGGCTAAGATGTTTCCTTTTTCAGAATCTCGATTTCGATCCTATTATGTGACAAATATTTTCCCTTTAATTCGACTGAAAAAATTCTCTTGAACGAGTTAACAGAACAGTGGTTGAGTATTCCAAGAATACAACTTCCAGTAACGTAATTTACAGGCAGACACTTCAGCGTGACACAATATTTGAGAAAGATAGATCTTTGAATTACAGTTACAATACAGTCTGCGGGTATCAGTACAGTGTCTGTCCATCTAATTTCTCTATTGAGATGTCCACGCCACAACAGGATATGCAATTGCTAGGAAAGTGACAATTGCACAGTGACAAAACATTGCGTACAATTATTCACTAAGACATTTATATCATACGTAAATAATTTCAGTCTCTCTGTATCTCTCCCTCCCTATATATATATATATATATATAT
>NC_068999.1:40712966-40714603 GCF_001194135.2 Octopus bimaculoides | reverse complement strand
GAGGTGCAATGGCCCAGTGGTTAGGGCAGTGGACTCGCAGTCTTAGGATCACGGTTTCGATCCCCAGACCGACCGAGCATGGTGAGAGTTTATTGAGCGAAAACTCTTAAAGCGGGTGCTGTTGGAAAATATAAGAGTCGTTGTGTAAACTGTTCAATATTATAGAGAGTTGAAAAGGGATCGTTGTAGTAGAAAGTTTGAAAATTAAAGAATCGGTTCTATTGAAACAGTTGTAGAGTCTGGAGGGGTTGGACATATCAGTGTTAAATAAAGAAATGCAGCAACATGAGCAAGATCAAGGAACGGATCTTGATTGGTTGCTGTAGGGAGGAATATTTTCGCATAGGTAATAAGCGCGGTGGAGGAATATTTTCGCATAGGTAATAAGCGCGGTCGGAGGAGGAGTGGGTGGCACGGTTCCAATAATGTGTGAGAGGTAACGGAGTCGGTTTGAAAGATTCGGAATACGCATAATATAATGTGGAGCGTCGTTGTTAAGAAGGTTATCAAGTGAGAGAGAACAGAAAATGAGAATATCGCGTCGAGTAAAAAATCTGGATTTGCGTTTGAGATTTTGCTTCAATAACATGGTCGCACCCACAGATTTGTTCAAGTCGGAATTATCAGTAAGAAACAGTGTTTTGTATGGTTGGGATTTAGACACGGTAGGATTCTAAAAAGTGGTTTCCGTAATGGTAGTGACAGGGATAGATAGTGAGATAAAGGTGAACAGAGTTTTAAAATTTGAGGAATACGAATGAGCTAAATGTTAAAGCAAGACAAAAAAAATCAACGTTATTTTGTTTAAAAAAGATAGACGTGGCTATTATGACGTCGTTTTTCTAATGACTATAGAAATTAATGGCTTGAAGACCAGTTAGTTGTGAGGTCGTTGTTTCAACATGGCTGACGGATGGTTGGCATTCATAGCAGCCATCATTCTACACATGGCTACCCCACAGATATTGTGTTAGAACGATTATTGTGGATAATTCATATGCTCGGTTGGACTTAAAAGGTAGCTGAGTGGGAAGGCGAAGAAATGTTTGTAAAGTGCAATGATGCACAAAGGAAATACTGTTTATAATGACCGATAGCGGATATTTGCATGGATATTAATCTAAATGTCAAACTGTCATACAAGTACACATGAATACATATTTAATGGTAGTTTATGTAATTTAATATCTAATTAGAGAATTTCTAAATATGGACAGATTCTAGGAGTATAAATTATATATATATATATATATATATATATATGGGAGAATATACAAAAAATAACAACAGACGAGGACAGGTGGTGTAAATAACAAAAGTATATATTAGTATGACGCTCGATAGAGATACAAGGTATATATATAATATATATATATATATATATATATATATATATATATATATATATATATATATATATATATATATATAAGCATATATATATATATAATATAATAACAGATATAAAATCTATATGTATGTATATATGTCTATATATGTATATATATATATGTATATATATGTTTATATATATATATGTATGTATATATGTATATATACATATGTATATATATGTATATATACATATGTATATATATGTATATGTATATATACATATGTATATATATTTGCATATA
>NC_068999.1:40707959-40711091 GCF_001194135.2 Octopus bimaculoides | reverse complement strand
TATATATATATATATATGTCCGTGTGTCTGTGCCGCGATGAATCTCATTGCGTGGCATTAACTGCCTCATCGTTCCTTGACCAATTTCTGAATTGCACACATACATAGACATACGCAGCATACCACACTCATGCATATACACGCACATACACAAGCACACATATACAGAATGCACACACACACACACACATACACGCGCACACACAAAGGAATGAGAAACGTAAAAATTAATAATTCATTCCTCTTATCAATTTCATCGTAACCACGGCCAACAGATCAAAGGCATAAGAATGGCTAGAATCAGATTACTTCAAAAGTTTCTGGTGTTACTTAACGTAAATACGCACAACGAATGTGAAGAGATATTTTCAGGCATCTATTACTACGTTTAGACCGAGATTTGTAACAAAGATGTCGTTATTATCCCAAGGGGACAACAATATCTTCTACTTCATATCAAATTGTAACAGATGTCCTTTCTTTTTATCTACATGTTTTTCCAATATCGTTGTCTTTTTGATAAGGAAATTAAATATTTTTGCCGCAGGCACAATTTCTACTTTATATATATACTTACATACGCACATACATACATACACAGCATACATATATACAGATATTTACTTACACGTATACGTATATTCTCAAACACATAAATAGAACACTACGTTGACATTATCGGAGATGAAGCGTGACATCAACATCACCTGCTAGTAGTACGCTGTCTATCATCGAAGCTGACCGCCGTGTCATGCCACCACATATCGAAGGTAACTGTCAAAAATCTTGTAAGCTAATCTACGAATAACATTGACAATGAGAACGACGAGTAGAAATATATGAAGAACATTCTAAATGAAGTCTTTGAAGAGAAACAAAATTTGAACCTAAACTTTGGGAAATGCGATATCTAACTAACCCACACCACCCGCAAAATAGTTCGCGTTTAATGAGGCTTAAGAAAATCGAGTAGAAATTTTTTCAATGTTGTTAAGATTTTTTTATTTTTCCTAAATTAATGTCGGTAGAGATTCCCCCTAAATGGTTGCAAAACACTACATTGGAAATGTTGAAGGATGAAGGAAAGGTTGAAGGATGAAAAAAAGAGCCTTCGTTGGTTTTGAAAATAGAGAGAAAATGTATTACTATACGGAGGACAATCCGTATCATACGTCAACAGATAATCAAATGCATTGAACAAACGGTGGAAAATGAAATAGAAATACTGTTTGGAAAAGAAATTATTACAACTCAAACGGCAAAATGCTCCTGTATAAGTGTAGAGTAGCTAAAAATAAAACGATTAATACAAATTTTGATCGAAACCAATCAGTTGTATATGGAAATAGGAAAGAACAATCAATAAATGTAGCATAGACTTCGTTCCAGAAAGACTCAGTCATTCTGGAGAAGAAAGTTTAATTAGGGTGCAGGAAAGTTGGAAGAAATACGGAATAAATATTACCTTTGTATAGAACCAAAAGTCTATAGCATCTTTGGTGAGACCTTGACACTGTGGTTCAAACAGTTCAGGATGCAAAAACAGCAGCAATAGACTTCATTGTCGGATTCTGATATTAAAAAAAAAATAATAATATTACTGAAGTTGTTATGGCGAGAAAAGTAGTAGAATTCACTGTCTGTCTGTCTGTCTGCCTGTCTGTCTGTCTGTCTGTCTGTCTGTCTGTCTGTCTGTCTGTCTGTCTGTCTATCTATCTGTCTGTCTCTCCATCCGTCCGTCCGTCTCTCTGTCTGTCTACATTTAAACGACAGGTTTGTTTTTAGTTTCCGTCTAACATATAAGGCATTGGTCAGCCAGAGGCTATAGTTGAAAGTATTTGCCCAAGGTGCCACACAGTGAGATCGAACTTGAAATCATGTGTCTGGGAAGCAACCCTTCTTAGTACGCATCTTTATGATATTATTACTGTCTGCTAGTAAAGGCCGCGAGGAGCTGGCAGAGACGTTAGCATGCCGGGCGAAATGCTTAGCGGTATTTCGTCTGTCTTTACGTTCTGAGTTCAAATTCCACCGAAGTCGACTTTGCCTTTCATCCTTTCGGGGTCGATAAATTAAGTACGAGTTGCGTTCTTGTGTCGATCTATCGAAACATTTTGGGTCTTGTGCCTTGAGTAGAAAATATTATTTTGTCTGCTAGGTGCTGAGCTGGCAGAACCGTTACTGCGCCTGACAAAAGGCTTAGCGATATTTTCGTGCCGAATACAGTTTTTTCCGCGACTTAGCTCTTCATCTCTTTGAGTCGATAAAATAAATGCTAATTGAGCTCTGAGTTCCATGCAATCGAGTAGCTCCCACAATCACGCAAAACTTAGGTCTTTTAACTTTAGCAGAAAGGATTATCTATTGTATCTGCTCTTACAAAAACACACACACAAAAAAAAAAGCAACAACCCAGTAGAGCAGGATTTGGCAATGAAGTAACGGTGTTGCAAAAGTATTCAGCACAAGGCGGTGAAGGCAGTTTTGGTAGAACCCGCCTTTATTTACATACATGATCAGCAAGATCAGCAAGACGAAATTTCATACCCTTTCACACGTTTGTCTCAATCTGCGTCTCGTCTCGCTACGTCTGGGTCGGGGTAAGTTTTAGCCACTACTTCTAGCAATCCACATAGCGGTAAAGTATAACTATACATTTGTGTATACACGTATATGTGTGTGTGTGTGTGTTTGAACAACTACAATAAACATGAACAGCTACATAGTTTATTGTAGCTGTTCATGGCGTTATAATATACAACGGTTCACTGATTGACATTTAAAGTGAACTGGCTTTTGTGTGAATGTAATTTATGTGTCTGTGGCATTGTACATTGCTGATGGCGAATGTGCGTTTCTATCTGGGTGAGTGTGTGTGTACGTGTGTGAGTGTGGAAGTATGGGTGGGTGTATGTGTGTGCTCGTACGTCTGTGAGTGTCGTGAATGAAATTATGTATGACAATGTGTATGTATATGTGAGCGAATGTAGATAACAGCTTGTCAGCTTGTTACTATTATTCCGGTTCTTGACTATACACACAAACATATATAGGTATGCATGTATGTATAAATGTATCTATCCATATATATATATATATATATATATATATATATATATATATATATATATA
>NC_068999.1:40704178-40707480 GCF_001194135.2 Octopus bimaculoides | reverse complement strand
CTCTCTCTCTCTCTCTCTCTCTCTCTATATATATATATATATATATATATATATATATATACATATATATGTGTGTGAGTGCGTGTGTCTATGTACACACATTTGTATATGTAGGTATGTATGTTTGTGTATAAAACAATGACTGCACCCAGCAACAGGATAAACGAATAATGAATATCTGTCTATCGATCTTTTTATGTATTTTTATCGGTTTTTTTTCGTTGCCATGGTTATTGCTTTTTGTCACCATACATTTCTTTAAACAGACGATCACATCACAGTACCTTCCAACGAATATCTTATAAATGTGAATCAGATCACACCCGATAAAGCACTCAGCCGAAACGAGTGTAGTGTGAGTAGCTGTAAAAATATATGTAAATGAACTCTACATCTGCATTATATAATATGTATTGACGAAGATGTCCACTTCGTTTTGTGTGTATATACAAAGACTATAAGTGTATCTATGTGTGAGTATTGTGATAGCACAATTCAAATGAAGAAAGAGTAAAATATTTACTTATAAATGAATATAACAGTTATTTGTCTGCAGGTTACACTGGTTTCAGAATGAAGCAGACTGTGAGTTTGTAATGAAATTCTACATTCGTCAGGCCTTTGTAAGTAGTAAACAAAATTCATTTGTTATTTAGGAATGCCTGACGTATTGTAGGCTTTTTCTCTAGATCTACAAAGAATGCTTGTTACATAAATGTCGTAATAGACGGTGTTTCATTAACTTTTATTCCGTATAGTGAATATATTTATTTATGTGTATATTTTATATATATATATATATATATATGTGTGTGTGTGTGTGTGTGTGTGTGTGTGTGTGTGTGTGTGTGTGTGTGTGTGTGTGTGTGGAAAGTGGAAAAAAGAACACATGAGTTATTATATACATGGAAAAATGGCAACTAATGTCTCTCCAAAAGTACATGCCAAACGCAAAATTACCAATTACAGACTCAACTCAAATATCTAGAATGTGTGGTTGATCCAACTGTGGGAATTGTGAGAATCATATTGAGGGCACAACTGATAAATTTAAATACGAACGAGTTTTTATTGTGAAAAACCATTTTACTTGTTCTTCAAAAGATTTAATATATGCCATCACATGCAATGCATCCGTGGAAGACTGTATTAGACAAACTAAACTTACCTTATGAATGAGATTAAATATTCATCGTCAATATAAACGTGATCCCCAAACTGGACAAATTCCACTTAGTGAATACATAGACAGATGCGCGTAAGACAAATCACGCAAATTACTTGCCTTCGCAATATGTCAATGTGAAGACAATACTCCATACCAAACAAGAATTAACGAGGAAAGTTCATTTATTAAAACGTACGAGCCAGTGCTGAAGCTGCTATAAAACATCTTTAATGAACGATTCTTATTTTCCTATGAATTAATTATTGCAGAATGTCTACTTGAGATCGTCCTTATGAAAACGGAAATTCATGTAGCAACTATTATCTATCTTATTTACTTCACTACGTTATCTTACTCCACAATTTGTAAACAAAATGGTGATATATTGTAATATGTTCAATGGGAGGGAACTAGCTATAAGTCAGAACAATATTTTTTGACTGAACAATAAGCAATAATTTTCTATCACAATTTTATGTAAACAATTATGATATCACTTATTCATGTGTCCCCATTCTAAACGTCATATGGCATATTGAATGGAGAAAAGATTCTATATGACTTTCTTTCCCAAAATTCTTCGGGCGAATTCAAATAAATGGTAGACAGACATCCGCATGACTTGAACCACAGACATAACATAAACCTGATGGTCGTGATACTTATTCTCCAAAGAATAAGAGCTTATAGTTGCCGCTGCTATTGTTATATTTATAATTAAAAATGTGATACAAGTGGCAGGATGAACGATATAGGAAACAAAAACATATTTTCCAATATAACACAAAGAACGGACAAAATTTTCCTCTTCAGTCATCGAGCAAATACCAACATTATTTTGACAATATATATATATACAGAAATAGAGGGTGAGAGAGAGAAATAGATAGATAGATAGATATGGATATATGCGCGCGTGCAGTTTGTGTGGTTATGTACATTTGTTGATTTACCAAAGAGTTTCTTACCAGAGAACGGTCAAAGACATTCTCGTGCAGATTGATAAATCCATAATGGAATCTACTTAACTCAAGATAGGTATGGATTAACGTGGATTTAATCGATAACAATGTAATAAAATGATTCGTTAGAAAAATAAAACTGATCACCATATACACAAGCATGTATATGTATATATACATATATGTGTATATATATGTGTGTATGTGTGCATGTGTGTGTATAGGTATATATAAGTGTTTGTATACATAAGCATACGTATATGCATCTATATACATATATATATATATGTGTGTGTGTGTGTGCATATGGGTATCTGTTTGCATATCTCTGTCTCTCTCTATACACTCATACACATATGCATATACGTATGTATACACACACACACACACACACACACACACACGCACACACACATATATATATATATATATATATATATATATATATGTACGTCTATATATATATACATATATATATATACAGATATATATATATTTACGTATGTCTGTGGTTGTGACGGTATTAATGCTAATATATGTGTATATACATTCATATTTTAGAGGCATATAAATTGCTACATGTATACATGTTAGTATATATATACATATTGTACAAAGATATACATTGTATATATTCATATGCAATTTTTATGTGTATTTATACATTCATATATAAAAATGCATTAGTAAATATATATATATATATATATATATATATATATATATATATATATATGCGTAAATGTATATATAGACACTACATACGCGTGTGTTGGGATGTGTTTGTTTGTGTGTGTGTGTGAGTGTGTGTGTGTGTGTGTGTGTGTGTGTGTCTATGTGTGCGCGTATGTTGTAGTAGTGATCAGTGTTAGGTTGTTATCGAATCATTTTATTACATCGTTATCGATTAAATCCACGTTAATCTATATCTATCTTGAGTTAAGTAGATTCCATTATGGATTTATCAATCTGCACGAGAATGTCTCTGTTCTCTTCAAAAATGTCTTCTACAGAAACAAATAATTTTGAGGATTTTGTCTGTACCATATACCCCACACTACATACTCATCCACACGCACATACTAAAACGCGCGCGCGCATACACACAAACGAAGTTGCATAGTAAACCGTTACATATGCATATCCTTCTCTCTCCTCTCTCTGTGCATATA
>NC_068999.1:40702589-40704136 GCF_001194135.2 Octopus bimaculoides | reverse complement strand
ATATATATATATATATACATACATATATGCATACATGCATACATACATGCTACTAGCTCGTGCACATATACACGTACGTGGATAATCGTAGTGGCACTCCGTCGGTTACGACGGCGAGGGTTCCAGTTGAGCCGATCAACAGAACAGTATGTTCGTGAAATTAACGTGCAAGTGGCTGAGAACTCCACAGACACGTGTACCCTTAACGTAGTTCTCGGGGAAATTCAGTGTGGCACAGTGTTTGACAAGCTTGGCCCTTTGAAATACAGGTACAACAGAAACAGGAAGTAAGAGTGAGAGAAAGTTGTGGTGAAAGAGTCCAGCAGGGTTCGCTCCACCCCGTATCTGAACCTCGTGGAGCTTTAGGTGTTGTTTCTGGCGCATCTACGTCGCATGACAATGAGGATTCAATTTTTTGCTCGAATGAATTATTTACCCTGGAATCATTGTTTGATTTTCGCAACACTTCATAAAATTACACACCATTAACGCATTTCTAAGGTACATTCAGTGCCACATGATGTTTGACAGTTCTCGACGCTTACCAAATTAAATGTACAATGTCGTCCACGTGCTTCTGTAGTCTTCCTCTCCTCACTTTCTTTCATAACGCATGCCTCGACACATGGATATAGAAACATACAAATACAGTTGAGATGGTACTCACATCCTTATGTTTAGGAGGTTGTTTTCTTCTACTTTGAGGCCATAGTGGTGCACTGCAAAGTATGTTCATCCATCAGGGGTTATTTATTTCTAATTATGAAAGAGTGCATGTTAATATATTTCATTAGAGTAGTAAAAATAATTAATATCTATTTAGAGTCTTTAAAAAGTAAATTTTGAGAAGTGGCACCAAAGAAGTCTGCATGACTTTCAAGCAGTCCAGGATTAAACATGCATGTTCCAATGTGTGTCTTAGAAATGTGTTTCAATTTTAATAACCATGGTAACAAGACAGAGCGTATTTCATCCTCATATTCATCTCTTCAGCGAATTACATTTTTCGTGAAAATTTTAAGATATTATGAAATTGAAATAATGATACAGGCATTTTCCCCATCTGAGGCTTCTGGAAAAAGAACATAGCAAAATTCTTGCAAAGAAATGCAATCTGATAAATATGAAATGTAATAAATTAAAGGTATATATCAAGTGTGAATCGAATTCATTAACTGAGGCGTTAATGAAAATTAATCTAAGAATTTATAAGGGAGATAACCAGATTAAATGCAGCATGTGACAGTGGGCCTGGATCATTGGGTACATAGGTTAGAATTTTGAAAAAGTTTTGACCTCATAGTAACACTTCACTAAAGAAAACTTACTCAGTGTCTGCAAAGATACAGAATAGGAATTGCCTTGTGTGCCTCTACATCATATATTATTTAGGCAAAGGACAACGCACAAACGGAAAAAAATATACACAGACGTATGAAGTATATAAGGATTGTATGTATGTGAATGGTTGAACACATTATATATATATATATTCACACACACACACACACACACACACACACACACACACACACACACACACACAC
>NC_068999.1:40699492-40700116 GCF_001194135.2 Octopus bimaculoides | reverse complement strand
TCTATCTATCTATCTATCTATCTATCTATCTATCTATCTAGCTATCTATCTATCTATCTATCTATCTACTTCTCTCTCTCTATTAATCTATCAATCTAAATCCATAGATATACAAATATACACATACAAAGACACACACACACACACACAAACATAACGCACACATACACATGTATTTTCGTATATAAGAATATTACTATATATTTGACTACGCTCTTATACTGGAGGACACAAAGTGATAATGCACGTGTACGTGCGTGTGCATGTTTGTGCGTGCGTATGTATATGTATGTGTTGCTCTGTATGTCGTTGTGTGTGCAAGTGTGTATTTCTCTTTGATGATTTATGTCTATTTTGCAGATGTTAGTAATCTAATATTGCGCAATAAACACAATGCACTTTTACTATGAAACTAGAACCTATTTTTATTATAATAATTATTTCGTATTTGCATTTCTTTATTAAAAGTCTCACAATGAAAAACAGAGTAATGGACACTATGAGGCATCTACACCTGCGAGACATACCAGCTAAATTAACTAAAATTATATACATATGTAATACAGTCTTTAAAATGGTTCGAGATAAGAGATCCTTACATATATATATATATATATATATATA
>NC_068999.1:40696771-40698959 GCF_001194135.2 Octopus bimaculoides | reverse complement strand
ACACACACACACACACACACACACACACACACACACACACAGACACAGATATATGTCCCCAACATACTATATCGGATATAAATTCTGGCGCCCCTGATGTTTTTGGCGGCAATAAACGAAATTAAATACAGTTCAGCAGTGGGCCCTGATAGGCTCCCTGCTTGTGTCCTGAAGGTGTGTCGACACAAATTTGCATCTCGTCTTGCTGATCTATGGACGACCACACTGGATGATGGATATATTCCTGAAAACATTCTGTCCCAGTCTGTTGCCTTTGCAGTGAACTACCGCCCGATCTCACTCACTTCTCATATTATCAAGGTATTTGAGAGGGTGGTGAGATCACGAATAACCCACTTTCTTGAAAACAACAGACTGCTGAACCCCAACCAACATGGGTTCCGTAAAGGAATGAATTGCCTAACGTAGCTCCTGCATCACTTTGATGAAATTTTATGAGTTTGGGGACATGGCTCCAACACAGATGTCATCTACCTTGATTTCAGCAAGGCCCTTGACAGGGTTGATAAGATTGTTTTGAAAAACTTATCCAACATTGGTGTCTCTGCAAAGTTACTACAAAGGATCAAGTGCTTCCTGACTGTCAGAACCCAGCACGTTGTAACCGAAGGAGTAAAATCAATCCCAGCCAACGTCAGTAGTGGTGTTCCACAAGGCACTGTGTTGGGCTCATCCCTTTTCATCATCTACATAATTCCTCATCTGTTAAATATAGACCTGTACCATCCGTATTGGTGGAATTTGAAACCTGAAAGGACACAGCAAGAACTAAGTATACAAAAACCACTTTGGCCAATATCCTAACACTTGTACGAATACGCCGCTACACACATATTGAAAAATATCCTGTAGGGGCAACGTAATGTCGTTGCTGTTGACTAGAGTTAAGTAGGCTTTTAAGTATGCGCCACAACTTTTCTACCACCTCAACATTTGACTTTTTGCAAACACCGACAAATATATTTATAAATATAGATATATGTTCTCAGTTGAACGCTAAATACGCAAGTGCTGTGTTAAAAGGTCAACCGATAACGACAATGTTACATATTGATGATTGTCTAAAGTTCAACGAGTAAATCTATATTTTTGTTTTCTTAGAAAACAACTCTCTTATTGACGATGTAATTGGATTTGGTTTCTTGAAGTAAGTTCAAAAATCATCGAAAAAAATTGCAAGAAATATATCGACGCAAAAACGCTGATATTCTTTATTTTCTTTTGTGCTTATCAAGTTTTAAACCAATGAACTGCGACCGTGCTGAAGCTCTGACGGCAATGAATTCAATCAATAAAATGAAGTCCAGTGTTTACTCTTGTGCCCATTTTATTGAGACCTATTCAACACAGAGATATTGGGTTATGTCCCCTTTCTAAAAAAGTCATCTGCTGTGGAGAAATCATTTGGGTTTTTAAATCGAGTTGCCCGGGGTTACACAAACACAGATGTAAAAGCGAATGCAGACAGGCAGACAGACACACATCTACATATAGGTAGATATATATCTCTACTTCTAACTATGTAGTTGTATCGCCGTGGCACTCCGGCGGTTACGACGACGAGGGCTCCAGCTGATCTGATCAACGGAACAGCCTGCTCGGGAAATTAAGGTGTAAGTGGCTAAGCACTCCACATACACGTGTACCCCTTAACGTAGTTCTCAGGGAGATTCAGCGTGAAACAGTGTTTGACAAGGCTGGCCCTTTGAATTACAGGTACAACAGAAACAGGAAGAAAGAGTGAGAGAAAGTTTTGGTGAAAGAATACAGCAGGGTTCGCTACCACCCCCTGCCAGAGCCTCGAGGAGCTTTAGGTGTTTTCGCTCAATAAACACTCACAACACCCGGTCTGGGAATCGAAACCGCGATTCCACGATCGTGAATCCGCTCCCCTAACCGCTGGGCCATTGCACCTCACATGTAGTTGTATATGTATGTATTTAATGTGTATTTACGTATTCATTTGTTCATCCATACATACACACATGCATTCATACATACATACATACATACATACATACATGTGTGGGCGCGCGCGTCTGTGCGTAAGCCTACGAAACTGCATGGGGCCAGTACAAATATTGATGCTATCGATGGGGCTGGTGCTCTTCCTCCTCCCCTCCTTCTCCTCCTCCTTCTCCTCCTCCTTCTCCTCCTCCTCCTTCTC
>NC_068999.1:40696195-40696651 GCF_001194135.2 Octopus bimaculoides | reverse complement strand
GCCACTGTTGCTGCTGCTGATACTACAACAGCTACTACCTGTGCTGGTATCGTTACTGCTAATTTAAAATTACGTCAGCTGTGCCCTTCGGCAGGTTTAGCTACGTCAAATATATGGAGCTATCGTCAAGCCATAAATATGAAATGAATAAGAGATAGTTAAAAAAAAAAGAAAAAATACGAAACGAGAACACATACACACAAACACGTATGGATATGTATACACACATACACAAAAACACACATACACAAAGACACACACTAAGCTACACGTAGACATGCGCGTACACAAATGTACAAGCACATACGTTCACGCGCGCGTAAATTATAAACCAAGATGGCCTCCATTTTCTTTTGATTTGCATATGAATTTGTGATACAGAGTGAGTTCGAGCGAATAATTATACAGATTGGGTTGATGCGAAAAATTTGATAAAATAAATAAAGAAATGAATAA
>NC_068999.1:40693486-40694385 GCF_001194135.2 Octopus bimaculoides | reverse complement strand
AAGAAGTATGGAGAAGGAGAAGAAAGAGAAGCAAAAGATGATGCTGATGAAGAAGGAAGGGAAGAAAAAGAAGAAGACGAAAAAAAAATGAAGGAATACAAGGAAAAAATATAGAGAAGAAATAGAATAAAAAATATGAAGATGAAAGGAAGTAGAGGCAAATAATAATAAATGTATTAATAATAATAATAATCCTTTCCATTATAGACTCAAAGCCAGCAATTTTTGGGGAGGGTGTCAGTCAATGATGTCGCCCCACCATTGCTCAACCAACGACGAAAGGATAAAAGCTGCAGCCGACCTCAGCATAATTTGAACTCAGAATGTAAAGCGGAAAGTTGAAAGAAAGAAGACGAAACCTGCTGATAGGAGAAAGATGAAAGTAGTAGATGACAGAAAGAAAGGAAGGAAGGAGATGGTGGGTTGGAGGGGAGTCTGGCCCTCGAAGAAATTTGATGAAAATATACTTCATGCCCTAGATATTAGCAAAATCTATTTGAATGTGTTTTAGTGTTGGAGATTATGAAAACGACAGAGAAGGAGAGATTGAGATCGAAGAAGAAGAGTAAGATGAAGCAGTAGCACCACCATCAAAACAACAAAAGCAATAACAAGAAGAACAACATGAGGAATTATACCAACTAACTTGACCGGCAATTATTTACTGATATGAATAATGAAATGCAATGTTGACCTCGGTCGGTTTCGAACTCAGAAGTCACAACACCGGAGTAATTACGTCAGTGATACGTTTCTCTAACGCTCTAACCACTTCTGCAGTCGACTATGAAAATATGTGGTCTTGTGCCTCTGATAGAAAAGAAGATTAAAACTTGTTTAATCAGTAGACAGTGGACATGGTTAAATAATAACTTACATGATACATGGAGCAGATTTGA
>NC_068999.1:40689501-40692282 GCF_001194135.2 Octopus bimaculoides | reverse complement strand
ATATACATATGTTTATATATATATGTAAATATGTATAGCTATATACATATGTACATATATAAATGTGCATATATATGAATATATACATAGGTATATATATGTATATATGTATATGTATATATATATATGCATATATAAATATTTGCATATGTATCTGTGTATATACATATATGCACATACATACATACATGCACACACATACATATATGTAAATTTAAATTAAGTATCTTCGCGGACACACAGACGGACATAGTGACATACACACACTTATATAGAGAAAAAAAGGAGAGCTTGAGAGATGGAAAGAGACAAAGGCAGAAAGCGAAAGTGAGAGATACATAGATATTAAGAGAAAAAGGAAAGATGATGCTTTAAAACAAGATACATAATGTTAGTTATAGATTAACTATTAATACGAAAAGCCTGATATACACACATATATGTATACACATACATACATACATGCATACATGATATATGAGTGTGTGCGTATATGAAAATATATACACATAAATACTGGTAGTCGTTTGAAACAAAATAACTTGTACTTGGTTGCACATGCCTAGGTTTCGGTTTCGAATCCCACCGGTTTTCACTCTACATTTGATTATCAGTGAGCAACAATGTACTTCTAAGTGAAATACAGAGATCAATGCATTCGACTATATCCGTCACCCATTGATATTTCTGGTCATGTGCGTATCTAAGAAACTAGCTCCAACCCCATGCACACACACACACACACAAACACGCATATGTTTTATCTTTTTCTTTAAATTTCAATTATAGAATTGTAGCCAAGCTGGCCCACTACCTTAGAGAAACTGACACCAGTACGTCTTTTTAAAGTCTGGCATTTATTCTACAGGTTTCTTGTTTCGAAACACTAAGTTACCGGCAAGTAACCAAACCATTCCCAGGTGTCAAGCCGTGTGCTGTGACAAAGGCAGTCACTAAGACAATCAATCCTACATTACATATACAAATACACCTCCCCGCAATATATATATATATATATATATTATTTTTATTATTATCATTATTAGCATTAATTACGGTCAATCGTTGCGACCATGTTCATAGATTTGGCATAACATAATAAGCTTTCTTCATATTAGTCGGTTTTTCGCTTGGGTTTGCTATTTATTATGATCAATTCCTTTCCGACTAATGTTCCTTTTTGCAACATTTTCATTTCACGTTACTCCAGTTCACTCAGCAGGCAAACCTGAGTAATCCTGCGCAAAATGGCCCCGCCGCCCATGGGGTAGTATATATGCTACAGGATCAGAGAACCCAGACTTATGACGTCATACATACACATGCACACACACACATATACATATATATGCATGTTCATATTCTGTGAATATACATACACATACGTTCTCACACATACACACACACATATGTATCTATAATTATACATACAAACATTCAGACTTGTATCTTATATGTCTATATACACAAATATGATATCGTTTAACGCATATGTGTATTAGTCTATACTAATTTTATGGCGTAACCAATATTGCAAGTAACCTTCATTGGATCGAGTAGTTTATTACTGTCGATCACACAAAATTCCTTGGATGAAATCTAGAGGTGTGGCTTGTGAACTGTCTTTACTCTCTATAAAAATAAATGTGTATATATATATATATATGTGTGTATGTCTGTGTGTGTGAATAACTTTTGTTAGGTGTGTTTGTGTGTGTGTGGATGTATAGAGCAACTAAAAATACATCTCTAAAATAATAAACATTAGATGATAATCGAACGGTTCATTGATTTCTAACCGCTTTTGTAAGTTGGCAAATTTAATAATGCCATAGCAATGAAAACACTGGAGGGTGGTGGTGGTGGTGGTGGCGCGTGTGAATTAGTAGTAATCGATATTGATGAGAGTGTTTTTATTGGTTTTAGTCTGGATGAAGGGACTAAATGGGTCCATGGCCTTCGCAGGCACTCCGTGACCGCTAAGGTGGGGTGTGGTTAACATTTACCTTGAACTAAACTGTTTCGAATCGACGTACTGGAGAGGAGAAATGATATGTTCCAAGGAAGAAATTCCGGAGATGATGATGTGCAGGTAACGAATAAATGGTAGTTATGGGTAGCGGGGTGTCTGATTGATGATAGAGATTCGCAAGATGGATACGGAGAGCAGGAGATACTTGGAAGTGGGAAGTGTCTGAATGTAAATGGTACAAGATCAGCGATCTTAGAAAAGGAGAGGCGATTGTAAATAAGCTAGAAGAGACAAGGTGAGAGTACAGCACATTTGTTGGCCAGGGATGACGTGTTTGAATGACCAAGATTATAACATTAAATCGAGTTATCAACAGAACCAAAGTAGATGTGCACTACAGTCTATATCAACTAGATTTTATAGTAAGACACGATTGGTTGAGGGCTGAAGTATTTCCAAGTTCTGAAGGCAAAAGGGAATCTTTATGATTCAGTTCACTTTGGAAGGGTGAGTTCATTAGTGATGTAGAGGATAATCATATACAGCTATCGAAAGGATTAAATTTTACGATATTCTTCCGCATCTAATGAGTGATTTCTCGATATCCATAATACCCGAACCTTTGCCCTTTTAAAGTGAAGGCTAGTGGAACAGTGGTTAGGGTGTTGCAATCGCGATT
This sequence comes from Octopus bimaculoides, assembly GCF_001194135.2. Taxonomy (NCBI): domain Eukaryota; kingdom Metazoa; phylum Mollusca; class Cephalopoda; order Octopoda; family Octopodidae; genus Octopus; species Octopus bimaculoides. Next base: position 40,689,631 of record NC_068999.1, on the reverse strand, counting down.
GCAATAACATGGTTTCGATTACCCGACCGGACGTTATGTTATTCATTTCGAGTTCGCCGATCCACTCAGTTCTAAATGCGTAACTCTGCGACAGAATGGCTTCTCTCTCTCTCTCTCTCTCTCTCTCTCT
>NC_068999.1:40682660-40685869 GCF_001194135.2 Octopus bimaculoides | reverse complement strand
ATATATATATATATATATATATATATATATATACACACACACATATTCATATATATAATTATATGCATATGAATATATATATGTCTGTATATATGTATGAATATATATTTTTCTCTCACTATCTCTTTGTGTCTCTCTCTCTTTCTCTTTCTACAAACGCACACACATAGATACACACTCACATACGTCTGTATATATATGGATGCATTTGTATATTTTTATACACACGTATATACTCAAAACCACATCCGTGTGTGTATGTTTCTGTGTATTTAAAGACATTTTTATAATCATACCGAATAGAACATTAACCGCATAAATAACCGCCAGCTGACGTAATATAGACAGTGACTTCGAAGCCTCTCTAAACATGAGTTAATAGGTTTGGGTATACACACAGTATATATAACTACACATATTAGCATATATATATATATATATATATATTCTTTCATTCTTTCATTTGTTTCAGTCATTTGTCTGAGGCTATGCTGGAGCACCGCGTTTAGTCGAAGAAATCGACTCCAGGACTTAAGGATTTATTCCTTGTAAGCCTAGTACTTATTTTACCGGATTCTTTGCCGAACCGCTAAGTTACTGATACGTAAGCGCAGCAACATCGGTTGTCAAGCAATGCTAGGGGGACGAATTCAGACACGCAAACATATACATATATATATATATACGATGGGCTTCTTTCAGTTTCCATTTACCGATTCCACTCACAAAGCCTGAGGATACAGTAGAAGACAGCTGGCCAAGGTGCCACGCAGTGGGACTGAACCCAGAACCATCTGGTTGGAAAAGAACGCTTCTTACCACAGAGCCACGCCTGCGCCTATATACTTACATATGTATCATATTATTTGTACATAGTTACTAATATCTTCATATCTGCAGACTTTTGCTTTCGTATCTTCATACGTGTCTCTTCTGCGGATACTTAAATTAGATGGAAAATTATGTTCCATAAATTATGTTGCAGCTGTGCAGTTCAGTGAGAGAATAGGAAATTAATAAAGCTTTATTGTGTTTCGTTGTAAACGTCACGGATTAGATTCAGATTAAAATATCATGTGGTACTTGATGAACAACACTTGTTTGTCGACTCTGTGATGAACTGAAGATATACCTGGTTAAATTCATTCTTGCGGATGTCATAGATATCTTCTTGTCTTTACAGGTTGAAACCAGTTCTTGATGTGTTACAAATGTAGGTAGCTCTACCCTGATATATGAATTTGTGGGATCCCCACCTCTCGATCTCGCTAAAGAAATGAATATCTTTTATTTCAAAACGAATCTCAAACAACACATCGAACTTTGACTTTTGGAACAACACAATTTCCTATTATATATGGCACTCTCTTTTTTTCTAAATTGTACATCTAAAAATGAAAGTTTCCATTCCATCTATGACGGCGTTAATGTAACAATATAATGCCCGTCTTCAGATTTAGTAGTTATATTAAACACATAGAAACAGAAAATATTGGTTTTTATTCGATATTTCCCTTCCACCATTTCCCAACGAATAGAGTGGCGTGAAACTAAATTTCTACCCACTTCTCATACCGAGACAAAATTTGAAAGAACTGATTGTGTGTGTGTGTGTGTGTGTGTGTGTGTGTGTGTGTGTGTGTGTGTGTGTGTGTGTGTGTGTGTGTGTGTGTATGCAGCCGTGAAGCGATTATACATTGTGACGAGAAATTTCCTATTCAAAAAAGCTATATAATCATCAATCGATAATACACAAACGACTAACGCGATTATCGTAACGGCTTATTGTTAATTGTTTTGTCAATTGCGATCAAAGCTTCCGGTCAGGCATGATGGGAGCTGGTATTGGGTAAGGGAAGTGAACTGATTGAATGAATTAACTATTTACCATGTGCAGTCACGCTCACCCTAGTTCCCTACACTGTTTTAAACTATTAGGATGTGCTACTTACCTGTCATATATAAATGCGATCCCTAACCTTTTGACACCTCTTTCATGAAACACAATGTTTCTAAAGGACCCGGTGATCACGCGCATAACAAAGTACAATGAATCGCATAATACATAATATAATTACACACACAAACACACAAGCACACTCATCCACACAGACACACAGATACATACATTCAGACACATATGTATATATATACATTACAGATATGATACATATATAATGTGAAACCACGCTGCAGACTGTGATAGTTAATAAAGTAGAGATAAATGAAAAATGTTTTCTGTTGTGCGCGGTAGCAAGTGATCCTCAGCACTGTACTAGTCTGGGGTTTGGTGGTTGAGTATTCCTGATTTATACTGCCATTTTATATTGTGGTTTCAAATTTCTTACACACGTTCACTTAAAAAGGAACTCCATACACATAGCATTTTAAATGCATTTCTCACTGAAGTGTTAGACCGTGACTGCTGAGTATATTTCGTTGGTCAAAGGGACATGCGACATCATTCATATAGTATATGTAGTGCATCTTACCCACCACCACCAGGTCCGGTCTGCTATGATCTAGCACCTGATCTGTTTGGATTGGGCAACCCCAGGATCTTTTCTGATGACACATTACTTACACCCATACAACCTACAAATGACAAATGACTACATCTCTATTGCAGCTTTATATATAATCATGTCATACAACGTAGATTCACATTGCTTTAACATCTATATATTGTCTTCTTCTTAAACTAGCGAATGTCATAAAGAGTATAGTTTTGTTTTTAACAATTACAGGACGCTTCCATTATTAAAATTGTTCTCTGTACAGTGTAGGTCACACAGTACTATGTAAAATTTCATATCTCACTGTGGGAGTGTATCTGATATACGAACATATATTGTGTTGAAAGTGAAGCATTCAGCATTTTGTACGAATTACGTGGGAGACCATTTCACAGGTGTGTGTGTGTGTGTGTGTGTGTATGCGTACGTGCGTATGTGTGTGTGTGTGTGTGTGTGTGTGTGTGTGTGTGTGTGAGTATACATATATGCCTCTCTCAAAATTGAATTGACAATTAACATCATATAATGTCAGTTGCCAAAAATATACTATTAACATACACTAACACGCGTACATACACAAACACAGGCACACATGCAAGCACATAGAAGCCTATAAAAATATGTGTGTGTATGTGTATATAATTGCATGTATATATATATATATATATATATATATATATATATATATATATA
>NC_068999.1:40678169-40680669 GCF_001194135.2 Octopus bimaculoides | reverse complement strand
ATATACGCGAAGGAACAGACGGAAAGACACTTAATTACATATATGCATTCATACGGATATACACACATATATTCTCACGTGTATGCATTATATATTTTCGATGATTTGCCTAGTCATGGAAATTTTGACATCACTTACTGGGACGAAGCATACTGAGGTATCACAATAAACGCGTAGAGCAGCACCGAGATTAAAGTCCTTTTATAATTCATGTCCGGCTAATCGTTGAGAGGACGTTGGTGTTTCCTTGGCAGAGGTTTGCACTCTCTGAGTACTCTTGTTACCTCCACCTCAGCGAAGGTGGAGTTATTGATTTCAGTCGTATTTGTCCATGGACAAGATATCTCAAGAACCGCTGAATGGATTCGGATGAAACGGAGCTGCTGATACTTAATGCTAACGTGAAAAAACTTTGGCGGCAAGCTCTCCGCGAATTCCATCAGTATGTTAACGATAATACAAACGCCATATATATATTCAATTCAGTTCTTGAAAATGAAACTGTGAAGTGTAGAAACGTCTGATTTGGATTTAGTCACCCCAGTCTTCTAAGCCAATTATAACACATTAATAAGTAAAAACTGAAAATTCTAAAATGAAAAAGAAAAAATCACTTGAACAAACAGCGTATTTGTGTGTGTATGTGTGTGTGTGTGTGTGTGTGTGTGTGTGTGTGTGTGTGTGTGTGTGTGTGTGTGTGTGTGTGTGTGTGTGTGTGTGTGTGTGTGTGTGTGTGTGTGTTTGTGTGTATGTGTGCGCGAACATGTGTGCGCGTGCGTTCGTGTGTGCGTATGCATCTCTGACCAAAAACTAATTACGCATGTCGTCTTTTATTCGCAATTTATAATACACTAAGTTTCACTAAAATGTAAATTTTATCTAAAAACTGGTTTACCTTTTCCTGAATGTGTTTATTGAGTCATGTGCAGGAATAAATGAATTAAATAAGTGAATCTGTTTGCGTTAACTTGAATCATTTGCACTGAGTGATCGGTCACATATCGTGCTACAGATTTTCATTGCGTTCGTGTTATTCAGCCGCTATGGTGTGTACGTTTCGACGACATCTACTAGTTTAATAAAAGCAATAGTCAAATACAGCACTGATAGAATGAGTGATCGAGTGGAGAAAGTATTGAATATATATGCAGATAGCCCTGGCAATACTACAAGTATAGGATCGTCTGCCATTTTAAAGGGTCATAAAACTGGAGTAAAGAGGTTGAAATTAAACTCATGTTTAGTGGTGACATATGAATTAAGCTGTTTACAACTTATGCTATTTTCGTTTGTCACCCATCTAGTTTAAGTTGCTAGCCGAAGTATACACCTGCAGAAGTCCAGTGACATTATGATATGGGCGAGGGTGCTATCGGCAAATGGAAAAGCTGGTATGTTGACAAAGATTCAACAACAAACTCTCACGCATTCTCGGACATATTGAAGAAATTTCCTATTTGTATGGTTTATCATCATCATGATCATCATCCGGCCGTGTGCCTCGCCCTGACCAATTAGTCTTATTGATCTTTCGATAACTGGATGTCTTACCTGTCCATGCCATGATTATAGATAATGACAGTAGCTCAATATTTGAACTGGTTGATCCTGGTCGTAGATAGTTTGTCGTTTATTCGTCAGCTCAACATTGTCATTGACTCAATAATTTCATCACCCAAAATAGTTCACATCCACCATCATGCATCTCATGATTTCAAAGTAACCAGATTCGGGTGGTTACCGAGTGCTGGGCCTAGATTGGGGTGCTCTCTATTCCAGCATTCACAGCTGACATTTATTTACTTGCTAATTAAAACAGAGCTGGCATCCTAGTTGGAGCTACTACTCCGGTCAGTGTAGACCTGGGAGCAATAGGGACAAAAGGGGTAGATCTACACTCTGGAACTCCCGAACCAGGTCTCCACTATCAGAAGCAGATTAAAGTTATACCAACAGCAATTGTGAGGTCCGCCATACTCGTACTATGTCTGTATACATTCTTACAAAATACATCTTTTGTTTTCTTCTAATTCAGTTTCAGAACAAAGTTTAACTTTTATCAGAATATTCAGATGTTTGATCACAGACACACCAATAAATATTCACACATATATATACACACTTATACACTGTTTATAGATGTTAGTACCTAAATATATATAATTATAACAGGCTGAATCTTCGAAGTCACTGTTACACCACCACACTTCTGTAAAAATTAGATAATCATTCTAATTTGCTAAGAAGCATTGAGTAATTCTTCAGTTTAATGTCAAACTGTTTTTGTATATAACATGTTATAAAAATTAATACATGCATACATAGTGTATGCATATATATTCATACATGTATGTATGTATGTATGTATGTATGTATGTGTGTATATACACATATATATATGCATATACATGTATATCTATATCTCTCTCTCTCTCTCTCTCTCTCTCTCTCTCTCTCTCTCTATATATATATATATATATATATATATATATATATATAT
>NC_068999.1:40670891-40677233 GCF_001194135.2 Octopus bimaculoides | reverse complement strand
ATATATATATATATATATATATAGATATATACACACATATACATATTCATATATATGTATTTGTACTATTATGTATATATATAACGTTTGAATGTGGTGTGTGCCAGAGGGTTTGAAAATCCAATGGGGGCCTTAAAAGACATGTTAGAATCCACAATGAGCAGAACTTAATTGCAGGTATTGGTAGTGCAAATCAGAGGTGCAATCTGTGTGGGTGTTTTTTCAAAACACTGTCTGGTTTAAAAAGCCACATCAGACGCCATGAAAGGGCTAAGGTGTAGGTGCAGGAGGTGGTCAAACTCTGTTTAAGGAGTAGACAACCACCATGTATATATATACACACTCAATTCTAGAAACACACAAGCTCGTGTATCTATAGATATGTGCGTTTATGTGGATGAATTTTAAACTATAGTTCTTCACAAATAAATTTGATGCTAATAATACATATTACTGAATATGCGTGAAAAATATATTTTACTTAAATATCACTAGTGGCTTATGACTTAGTTTCATGCCGACGAAGTAATTGTCTGACGAATAATGAAAAAAAGAATCTAATTGAAATAAATGCTATTACGTAGAGTTTGCGATTGATGTAACTTGTTGTAAACATCCTGTTATATATTGTAGGAAAAAATATTTCCATGTATTTTGAACGGACATTTTTACTGAGGTAGCATTGCATCAATAACATTTTGTGTCGATGTTAATGTAATGTAAACATCTTTTTGACTAAGTGGTAACACTCCCAGATAAATCTTGAATGAAGCGTTATATAATATGCTTCGTATAATGGACAAGGAAGTAGAAAACACTTTAGCAAAGAGACGGAAGATGTATATCTGGGAAAGACGACGGAGGGAAACAGAGAAAGGAATCCGAGTCGAGTAAAACTAAATAGATTCAGTATTGTTGGAAAGCTTGTACTGCTATCAGCTTCTCACTGTGATGCCGAGTGAGTAACTAAGCTACAGACATTCTTATTGACCATCACTGCGACATGACCTGGATGGAAGGAGGAATATTGCTCCGAATGTGTCGAAAGTGTTATGCCACCCAGTCATCATCTGATAAAGGCAATATTCCTCAGTGTAATTCGTATGTAAGATATTTTTACTTAAGTATATAGATAATAACATACAGAGAAACACGAACACAAACGTAAAAATGCAGACACAAACAGTACATATTTCAAACTGGTATACTTTCATAAACAGACGATACCAAGTTGCTAATACCTAACAATTCGAAACTGAACATAAAGGATTAATATGGGAAAATATGAAAACAGTTTTATTAAATAACTAACTACTAAATGTTTGTTTAAAATGTGCTTAAATTAAGGGTTGTATCCCTATTGACAATTACGTGTGTGACTGTGTATCTATAAAGCAATATGTGTGAAGATATCGTATCCGCAGCCAAGCGTTAGAGTCGAGTCTAATCTAATTCTATATTTTCACTAAAAATAATGTTAAAATATTTACAAAAATTCTTTTATCAGACTTCCATTCCAGTGAATTCGTGTATCTTTTCAATAGATGTGTGCGAGTGTTCCATAAATGCCTCTGGTGTTGATACAGCTGTGTTTTGTTTGAAGTATAAAAATAAAAATATGATGAAGATTAATCTATCAGTAACGTAGTTAGTGACTCAACTATTACGGGAGAAGGGAAAGGTGAATGTTATCGGGAAAAATATGGTAGAAAATATGATAGAATGGAAGTAAAGTAGAAAGGTTAGAAGGTAAAATGAAAAAATATCGGCTGTCTCCGCTTTCGTATATTATAGTCAGGTGAAGGATGAGTTTTTCAATTGCGTAATACGTGTTTTCCTAAATATCTGCATTTCTAAATACTTCTGAGCCGGTGTAGCAGGTTTATATATGAAGGCCGTGACAATTTCGCCTTTTCTATTGTACACACATGGCAGATTTTGCTTTGGATTATGTAGAATCCGTCTTTCTACGATTTTCCTCTTGTTTCTGTTGTACGATTTATTTACTTGCAGGATATATATATGTAGCTGGACAATTTTGAGATGTTCTTTTGAAATATAAATGTGTGACTATAAAATCTTTTTAAAACTTCTCTTCTAACATGTCTATTTTATGCATACATATTATATCTTGGTTGGATTCAATAGAAATAACAACTGCCTCATAAAAGATTCACTCTACGTTACAGAATATGCTTAGTGGACACGAATTTATTTCCCGCTAATGTGTATGCCTTCAGTTGTGTTGAAGCAGTATATTGTTCATGTTTGGGTTGAAAAGTTTTCTTACTGAAACAGTCCTATAATGTTATATACATTCTCGCTCTCACACGATTCAATATTTATTTCGAAGAAACCTGTTCAGCTCACTCCCACAAATAAATCGATTGCACATACTCATGCGAGAATCATGATGCAAACCGAAAGGCAAATCCCGATACACCACGGTAATATTTTGTGAGGCAGAATTAACCGCAATAAAATGCAGCTTCGGAGTCTCATGAAAATGTTATATAGGTATGATAGACAGAAAGTGTAAACAAAGATTATATAATCCTACATCTTTCTAGAAGAAAAATAAACAAAATTTGCCTGCTGCGTATGGAAAGTGTAAAATGCTTTAGCATGAAATATTTAGTGGAAAACAATTGAAAGATCCAAAACATGTATAATTCGATGCAAAATAAAATCTAATCTTGAAAATAAATTTAGGAGCCAAAACCCTTATTGAAACACTTCACTTAGAACACCTACTGTGCAAAGAAGAAAGAACCCACTTCGTCAATGCAAAATCCTACGAATTCACAAACATGAAATATCGTTTCTCTTCCAATTTGCTTCAAATTTCCACTTTACTGTTTCACATTTCCTTTATTCCTGTCTTGCCCATATTTTTACCCTAGAACATCAATCTCCATTTTACGAATACTGTTATGATTTTAACCGATTTTATGTTCTAGTATCTCTTCTAACCCCAGCTCCTTAATTCCACATTACGCCTATGTCGACTATGGATTACAAACAAATGAAGTTTCTTCCACCTTCTCCAAAATCACAACTTCTGTGTGAAAGGTTATCCACTTGGGCAAGATCAAAATTATCAAAAATTATTTCGAGATATTTGACACAATTTCCTATAGGCATGTAGCAATAAACAAGTCTTGAATGAATAGCTGACAAAGAAACGCAAGGTATCCCTCTTGGTATGTTCACTTGCGATGATTTTTTCAATAAGAATGCATTGTTTTGCACGTCATTATCGAGTGTTACATAGTTTTTTGAGTACGGATACTATACTGTTTAGCAAGCATGGTATGCTATACATACAAACGTGCAAACAAATAAACATACATACAAACGTGCAAACAAATAAACATACATACATAGAGAACATTTATAGAGAATTATTACGGAATTTACAGCTCTTGTACCCTGACTATGAATTCTCTTTTGTACCTACCCTTATAAGTGCATTAGGCTGTGTACCAACGAATTGGCACAAAATCCTAGAAAATACCAGTTTCACGGAAAAAGAGCAAAAAAAAAATTGACACGGATTTTCCAAATCCAATCTATTGGTAGCACTGTGAAGATTTGTGACACATTGTGGGTACCATTGCAACCACATATTTACAAAACACCAAGAACTCTCTTAACACAAGACGTCTTGTCCTTTGTTGGCAACCAGCTTGAACTCTCTCATTAACTTAAATGAAACCCAAAGAAAAATCATACATACATACATACTTACATACTTATATACATACATACATACATACATACATACATACATATGCGATGATATATATATGAAAGACGTTGGAGGGATTAGCTCCCAGTTTTGGAATTGACAGCTATACCATTCCTCATAATGGACGGCACTGCATCATAACAAAGATCCTGCCTTTCCCATCTAAAATAAGGACACAGTACTACAACAGTCTGAGTATCAAGGGTCCGCAATTGTTCAAAATCCTGCCAGACAACCTTAGAGATCTAAATGATGTTGATGTAGAGGTTTTCAAGGAACGTCTGGACAGGTTCCTTTGTGAAATACTAGATGAACCTACATCGAGACAGGAGACAAAAAGAAAAGAAGCTTCGTGCAACTCGCTACTTCACCAAAAATGATATCGGAAACAACACCGAGTATCTACTGGTGGTGCAGCAGCATGACCTCAGCCCTGGGCTAAAACCAGTAACATATAAAAAATAAAACATACATATATACATAGATATGAAAAGAGAAAACTGGAAAATGTTTGGGTATTATTTATTGTGTATTATGTTTTCTTCTTTAATACGTAGTTAATTTGTAATAAGTATTCTCCAATATTTAAAAGTATTTAACAATATTGTGTAGTATTTTTAGCTCTCATATGAAATTCTAACATCTACAAATATACTTTGGTGCACTGGATTATGCAGATGTGCTTCATGAGAACACTAGTTGGATTATAACCCTATCTACATCCATTCATACGTATACATATTTTAGTATATATATCTGTATTTAGTATTTACATGTATATAATCAAATACTCATGTATATATACACAAGTATATATATATATATATATATATATATATATATATATATGTTGAGACTTCCATATATGTATATCCTTGTACACCCAGGCACTCTACACTACAGACATATTCATATATAAATATACATGATATAAGTGGGACATTTTGACAGATAAATTGTAAAGTATGTAGACAATCAGAAAAAGTGTGTGGAGGAAAGAGACGAAGACAGGAAGAAAGAGACGGAGACAGAGAGTGAGAAAAAGTGGGATGATGGAGAGACAGGCAGATTGATAGATTTAAGATGCAATATACTACCTGTACATTTCGCTATAACAAAGTAAATTGAAAAGTAACAGCCAGGAATTTTAATAAACACTGACAGTCGTAAAGATCTTCTAGTCTAAGAGTTGTCATTAATTCTGGCCTTATGGAAAGATATTGTTCTATTGTTCACTGATATAGGAAATACCAATAGCCTGCTGGCAAATTTTGGGACGAACTGACCTTTACAGGTCATTGAAAATTTCTGCTTCCAGGAAAGATTTACAATGAGTGGCGAATGTGTAAGACTGTTGCAATATTTGAGATTTGGTCAGGAGAAAGAGAGAAGGGAAAAGGGAAGTGAAAGTAATTGAGAAATGATAGAGAGCAATAGAGAAAGAAGGAGAAAGAGAGAGAGAGAAAGAGATATAGTATATAGGAGTGACTAAGAGAGTATATGTATATATATATATATATATGTATATATATATATATATATATATATATGAGAAAGATTAACAGAGAGTTTAAGACAGTATAATAAATATGAAATAGTATTAGGAGAGAGAGAATAAAATATAGATGCGCGCGCGAACACACAGGCACCACCCCGCACACACAAGCACACACACAGATACGCTTACACCCACACATACACACTCAGAATGTGTGAGAGAGACAGTTTCAGAGAGAGTGTGAGAGGGAGAGTACGAGAGAAAGCTACAGATGTCTATACATATATACATAAACACACACACACATATACACACATACATATATATATATATACACATGCTTACATTCACACACATATATAGACATCAATGATACAGATATGTATTATATATATGCATACATGTATGTGTGTGCATGCATGTATGCGCGAACAGGCCAGAGCGATTTATAAGAGATTTTGATTATGTGAATGAACATATTGGATATAAAGAATATCGCCATACAAAACATAAGTTTTCTGAGAAAGTCGAGGTTACAGCAAGGTTTCAATTCCTGACTGATGATGTTTTATAACTTTCCAGTTTATATGCTGCAAACTATTTTAAAATGCTGTATTTTTCAGATTCCTTCCGTTATCCTATGGCATATTTGTGGCCTGTGAAAAAACTCTACACGTACGTCATTCTCATGCAGGGTTTCCTTGCGTGTTAATGATGACGGCCTGGTATATAAGTTTGCGTAAGATTAATACTTCTGCTAGAAGCATGTATCTATGTGCATGCAAATTATATAATACCTGCGTGTATTTCTTAGATACCTGGCTTTATTTTTCACCATTTCTCACGTGTTATATTGCGTTTGATTAATTCAATATTTTATAATGCCTATGTCTCATTTATACATATATTTCTACGTGCTTGTTTTCTCTCTCGCTTTTTCTCTCTCGCTTTTTCTCTCTCGCTGTGTATATATATACACACTGCATGCCTCTGTGCATGTATTTGTGAGTATATTTATGTATACGTATACATACATACACACACACACACACACACACACACATATATATATATATATATATATATATATATA
>NC_068999.1:40667457-40670847 GCF_001194135.2 Octopus bimaculoides | reverse complement strand
TTTCTCTCTCGCTTTTTCTCTCTCGCTGTGTATATATATACACACTGCATGCCTCTGTGCATGTATTTGTGAGTATATTTATGTATTAAAATTTATTAATTTCTATCTTCACACAGCCTGGGCGGAAAATCTATAGATATATTCAATAGTGCATCGTAGCATTACGTCAAATAAAAATAAATTGGAGAACGCTTCTGAGTAAGAATGTGAGCAAAAGACGCCGAGGAAATTTCAAATTAAATTGGCTTATGTAATGTAAACTTAATTCATATTAGCTTCAGTTTTATTAACTGTGGCCTTGAGAGAGAAAACAGCTTACTCATAATCTCCATAAATACTAACGCACAACAGGCAGACATATTTAATTCAGGAAAGAGCTGAATCTATTTAACGAATTCCGCAACAACTTTCTAAATAAACGTTTTAAAATAGTTAAAATTTAAATGTAAGCATTAATTCCAATAACAAAATACCTCAATAATAACGTATCTATTCATTCCCAATATGTTCTTGCAGATTTGAGCGTGGATACCGTACCACTATTGTTTTTCATCGTTGGAAACAATCTCCTTTATGTAGATGATACGTGTTCATAATACATCCATTTCTGTGGTGTAAGAGAACTCTGAGATATCGCGGTGTTTCGCCCTTATTTCGTGTCTCATCGGTGCAAGTTAGCTCCAACGCATGAATTTAATTTAATACAGGCTCTTGTTTAGAGAAATCAGCAAACAAATTAGTTTCTTATTCGCTTTGATATCTTCCAAACAGGCAATGCATGAATAGCAGCGATAATCCAAGCAGTAATGTACTTATTGCTCTCAACCTGTTCTAGCACATTCGAACGTAAATATCTGGTCGCTGCTTTTTTCTCGCTCATCTACGTGCACTTCATGAATAGTTATCTGATTAGCGAATACATCGTATCTATCCTCTGATCATATGTCAACTGCATACATTGAAATGTGTTCATAATTTCTGATGCACTCCTGACTCTGTTTCTGAGAATGGGTAAGGTATGTCGTATTCTTAAATGCGTCGAAGTATCATCAGAATAAAGGTAAAGAAAGAAGAAATTTACAGTTTCGTTTCGTTTCTTCACACAGCTCTCAGTGAGCTTGTTATATAACAATAGTAATACAATTAGTGTTACAATTTCCAAACAATTTTATGAGCAGACTTGATATTCTCAAAGATACGTTTGAGAGCGTGAATGACTGTTACATCTGAAAATAATCAGAATATATATTGAATCCTGCCATACTGAGAGATATTCTAATTCACTTGTTTCTGGTTTTGTTTACGATGCTGGTCTTAAACTCTATTTAAGATGTTGTTTAAATATTCATAACGGTAAGTCAAAATTTCAGTTTCTTAATTATTCGTGTTATAGTACACACACACACACACACACACACACACACACACACACACACACACACACACACACACACACACACACACACACACACACACACACACACACACACACACACACACACACACACACACACACATGTGTATATGTTTAAGCATGTACATGTATATATATATATTGTACAGTAAAATCTCTTGAGCTATTAAACTTACCTCCGCCTCTAGAGGATGTATTATAATTACCGAATAGCAATTAAGACCAGCGCTACTTGAGGAAGGGCGATAATTTTAGGAATCACCATTTCTCCAAAACTTACTAATCGTGATAAAAATATATACACTAATAATGGTTGGAATTAATCATTAGGGAAAACGACATGATTTTTGCCTGGAGATATGAGTGTAGTCATGGACACGTGTTTCTGGCTCAATTGCTTTCATCGATGCATCAACTGCCCGACCTGATCTCCAGGAGTCAAAACTATTTAGTAAAGAACTATAACCCAGGTAATTTGCATAATTTACATATAACTGAGAGTTGCCAGTGGCATATATTTGTATAACTTGTTATTTGACATTGTTATTCAACTCTATGTTATTCAAATATATGACTCTCGTCCCTTCGAGCTATATTTCTTCACTACATTCATATACATATCTATCTGTCTATCTATCTATATATGTGTCTGTCTGTTATTCGATAGATATATACAGGAATTAGATTAGAAATGGTTTTCGGATATTTCCGTAAATATCCGTGTTTATTAAATAACAATAAAGTAATTTCCCGTCATTTTTGGTCTTCCCTTTCATAAACTCATGAAGATTTTCAGCAATACAATTTCCTGCGGACATTTGTCGTGTCTAAAAAGCTGCATTAAACTGATTTCAGGTCCTTTGTTTTCTAGGTTCTGCATATAGACGCAGGCATGGCTGCATGGTTTAAAGAGGTCGATTTGCAACTTTATGGTTTCGGCTTCATTTCTACTGCGTGGCAATGTGTCCAGACGTCTTGTACTGCAACCTCGAGCCAAGGAATGTTGTATCTGGAAACTATGGGGAACACCGTCGGTCAAATCTATCTGTCTATCTAACTATCAATCTATCTATCTGTCTGTCTGTATGTATGTCTGAATCTCTTTATCTATCTATCTATCTATCTATCTATCTATCTGTCTGTCTGTCTGTCTGTCTGTCTGTCTGTATCTATCTATCTATCTATCTATCTATCTATCTATCTATCTATCTATCTATCTATCCATCTGTTTGTGTGTGTGTGTGTGTGTGTGTGTCTGGGTGTATGTGTGTGTGTGTGTATACATATTTCTAAGTCTGCACATGTCTACTGCGTCGGCAATCGGTTTTGAATTGTTTGCATTCCTGCAGCTTAGCGGTTCGGCAAAGCAGACGACAGAATGTATACAAGGCTTAAACATGTAAATGCTGCGGTTGATCTGTTCGATTAAAACTCTTCGAGTCGGTGCTCTCGTGAAGATGCAACCCAGTGACTGAGTCATATAAATGCTTAAAAGAAAAAAAAGAAAAACAGAAAGTAAGAAAAAAGAAAAACGAAGAGAGAATTGCAAAACTCCCCTCTTACCTCTTCACAGAAACAGATATTGAGAATAGATATTAAATAAAATCTACGTTTGCACTTAATATAAGATGAGAAGAGAAAGTTTGAGAGCAGATTCAATGTCAGAGCATAAATAATAGGAATTTAGATTCTGTTGATTGATTTGAGTCTATGGAGAATATTTCTAAGTCGAATTCTTCTAGGCATTGTTTTTGAAATTTATTGTAAAATTCTAAAACTCTATTCAATTACTTATAATTTAATAATCACAAAGGTAAATCTAAATTTAATTTCAAAAGTAACTTCGGCAAGGTATTTGATCGTCTCTCTCTGTCTGTCTATCTATCTATCTATCTATCTATCTATCTATCTATCTATCTATCTATCTATTTATCTATCTATTTATCTATCTATTTACCTATAAGTGTGTGTATATA
>NC_068999.1:40662850-40667226 GCF_001194135.2 Octopus bimaculoides | reverse complement strand
ATGTGTGTGTGTGTGTACGTGCTCGCACGCACACACACACGCACACACACACACACACATATATATACACATTTATACATATCTATCGGTGTATGAATGTATATATCGATAAATTGTTTTCAAATTTTATTTATTCACATACCTTCATACATACTATATAAATGCACCCCTATAAACAAATAGAGACGCGCACGCATACAAATACATGCACACATTTGTACATACGTACGTATATTTGTACTGGGTTCAAAACTTTACTCATATCATATATATAAAATTTTGCAATCACATAAACAGGCAAATAAAAAACAAAACTTATTTCGGATGAACAAAGGGAGATAATCATCAAATATTGTAGCACAGGGTTAAGTGAATGGTTTGAAGATGGATGAATAAGGAAAAATTGGGGGAAGAGAAAAAAAAAACCTCAGTTGCTGAAGAAATTTCAAGGAATTGTACACGAATGGTGCTGATGTAATCGATTCTGTTATGATCCAACAATGAAACGCAATAGAGCGTTTTGATACATCTATAATTACTATGACTATAGGTGCAGTAGAATTTTATTGATGTATTCATACTTTACATCATAACAAATAATTCACCACACGTAATCTATCAATTAGAAACACACATATATACACACACGTATGCGAAATATTTATAGAAAGAAAAGAAGACAAAGAGAGGGCAAAGTACAGGATAGCTGTGTGGAAAAAAGCTTGCTTTCCAACCATACAGTTAAGGAAGACGACAAAATACCCAAGAAGAAAGCAATCTGCTCCAGTCAGGGTAAACGTACAGGCTAAGCGTAAAACAGTTGAAAAACTGCAATACTAACTGACCATACAGGCGGGCTTCCAGCATGGTGGTTGATTTAAAAGAACTTGCCAAAGCTGTGAGTAGCTCCTTCAGTTTCTGTGTAGGGCAAAGCTTCTCTGATGCTTGTTACACCAGGTTTTGAAAATAAGTGCCTGGGTTGATTTATTTGACTAAATACATTAAAGGGACACCCCAGTATGGCGGTGCCTCAGCATGGCGATGCCTCAGCATGGCGATGCGTCAGCGTGGCGATGCGTCAGCATGGCGAAGGTTTAATAATAAGGAAAAGAGATAGATAAAAAAACCAAAACTATAAAGAATCAAAGCAAAACAAGTGAACTAACCAAAATAGAAGAAAAGCCCAAGAAAAAAAAATGATATATGGGAATAGAATTTATAAGAATGAAGCAGAATTAGATTCTAACTAGAAAAACAACAACAACAAACAAAACAACAACAACAACAAACAAAGAAAGATAGCTTCCCCTTTCAAACTGAATCTTTTTCCGCTGCTTTAAAATAATTTGGTTCTGTTACACTTGAAACTCAAACGTGTTATTGATCAATGTTTCATATATTTGATATAGTTCACGAAATCCGTAAAAAGAAGAAAAAAAAAATAGAAAAAAAAAGTTACAGAGATTAAATTGACAAAATCAATACCAATCTTGATAAAAATATATACAGTAACGGTTCGATTTAATCATTAGAATTTGATAGTCGTTTTGTTAAACTTGAAAATAATTAATCATGATATTCCAATTAATTAATAACAGATTGCAGCAATGTTATATCTAAATATACGATGTTATGTATTTTTATTGCTCGTTTAATGGTGGGCGTTTTTATTTTTATTTTCCTCGTGTGCATACAGAGATAATGTATTGTTCTCGTAGTCGTCACGAAGACTGCATGTTGCAGATAACAGCAAGCTGCGTGTTTCAGAGAGTAGTGAGAGAAATATATGGTGCTGTGCGGATTAGTATAAGACATTGCTATCGTTTTTACATTAGGGGATTTCTGGTACTGGAAATGAAACACATAAAAACTGTAATCACAACTCGACCGTCCCTGAGACAAAGATTGAGAATCTATGTGGTCACAGTTGTTGCCGGAAGTAAGCAGCAGAATTTCTTTTACTATACATTACCTTTATTTTCTAAAAGACACAGCGGAGAGAGTATTACCATGTAGACTGTGTCTGGAAACAAAAATGCGATTGACACGACAAGAATGTTTTGGGCTTTATCAAGGGCTAACCCACCGCACGACAACACGGCAACAACAACAACAACAAAAACAATAACAACAACCACTACCAGCACAATTATCACCGCCACCACCATCAACAAAGACTCCACCACCATCTCATTCACATCCACCATGATCAATTCAACAACAGCAAAACCCTTATGTCCAAATCAATGTGGGAACCTCGGGGCAAGATTTTGAGTTGCAAGAAATTCCAAACCAGATCTTCCTCAATTCACAACTTACTGTAGAGAAATTTAGAACTTGTTGCACAATGTAATCCTAGGTAGCCTTGGTATAAATATGCGGCAGTACAATTAAGGTGCTTTGTTATAGGTATAATTAATCAGGATTGCGCTGGGGTCAGTTTACATCAACAGCAACAACCATGTCACATAACAAGGAGTCTCCTGGGAGTTGTATGATCTACTAGAAACAAGAGTCAAATGTACTTCGTATCACATTGTATCATGTATAAATGACGAAATCGCTGAAGAATGCCGTGACAGGAATTCTAAGACCAAATGGATGTCAGAATATTCAAAGGTGGAAAGTTTCCCCTTCGACCTGGGGATTAAGCTATGATTAAACATCCCCCCCCCACCAAAAAAAAGAACAAAAACAAAAAGAACAACGGCTAGAGCAGTAGCACCAACAATGGCAGTAAAACTGGCAACAACAATCCAACAGCAGCAAATACAACAACCCCAAAACAAAAATACTCACAACAACTAGTTGCGCATTCAAAATGGTCAAGCTTCAGACCACCGCGTATCACGGCGTCCTGGGAAAAGAAAATTTCATTTGCTACAAACCTTCTGTGAACCCAAACAGTCAAAACTGTGGAGAGGGAAATCGACAAACGGATTGTACTGTTTTTTGGTGTAAACGTAGAGCTATGTTACAAACTGAAAAACACTGATTGTTTGTGAAGATTAAGTTAAAGCTTTACCAGTCTCTACAACACTTATCCCTTAAAACATTAAATCAATATGGGAGTAGATCAGTCAATCGAACGAGCGAAAATGCATCGTCGATTCTGACTGAGGTCCATTTACTTTTTCATGCGCGTATATGCGAAATTTTATTTTAGTATTTCTTATATTTTCGGTAGAATTTTGTTTTTTTCATTTTTATAACATTTACAAGAGGTTTTATAGGAGACATTTATGTTATCTAAACGATTACATGTGATATTCCCCGGCTGGGGATGGTGAGTGAAGCAAGCATTTAGTTTTTGGTCGCTAGTTATTCATTTTACTCTTACTTTGTACACCCTGTTAACAATAACGTTTCCTGTTTGCATGAATCGGGTGTCGTCACTTCAACCATGACTGTACAGAATGTTGTTGCTGTTGAGAAATAAGTTTCTAACTTGAAAATGTTTACCAAGCGAAGTGGTGCTTTCATGATATAAAAGGATTGTTTCAGCAATTTGATGTTGAGAATCGCTTTTAGGTATCTTTGCTGGATTAGATATGTCAAAATGCCGGCGGTATATTATGTATATTTAAACTGAATACAATGATAGAATGAAACCACAGCTACGCATTTTGGTTATCAAAGAAAATATTGTGAAGATATTAGGCTATTTATTTATTTTTTTCTGTTCTTCAAACAACAACGCCTTTAAATGTTATAAGAGGAAAACAAGAGATGCAACGCAATCACGATTTTCTTCCTATGGTATTTCTCTGTGAACATGATTTGTGATTGCTTACAAACAGGAACGAAAGAAAAAAGCTTGCCATGTTGTATAGGATTGCCGGGAGCATATCTCTTGAACTACAGAGCACACCTCACATGTTGGCACGTTCCATTTCAACATGGAATCACCGAGCTGAGACGGAAGGTTGTCTTTTAGGCTTACAATATAAGTTGTTTCCTGGTAAAAAAACAACAAAAAACGAAAATTTTAAAAATGACATGAAATATCACATGTACATGTTACCAAATGACAGAACTCACGTGGAATAAAAGCTGAGAGCCGCATATCTTTTGTAATATCATCTCAGAGAATGATGTGATGTCGGGGTGAAAGGAAGCGAAAAAAATAAAATCAATGACAAAAGTCGTCCTTTTAAATAAAAGCAAACAAAAATTATTCTAACAGTGTAAAGAATAAAGGTGATGCGCGGGGTTATGAGATATCTGAGATTTACTAACACACAGACACACGCACACTGTGCAAGAATATACGAACAATGCATACCCTTCCGCACGCATAAACAAACACACAAACACGAACACACACACACACACACACACACACACACACACACACACACACACACACACACACA
>NC_068999.1:40658670-40662328 GCF_001194135.2 Octopus bimaculoides | reverse complement strand
TATATATATATATACACATATATACATATATATACATACATGCATTCATATATATACATATATATATTTGTGTGTCTATGTGTGTACTTGCGTGTGCAAGTGTGTCTGTATTTATGTAAGTATATATGTGTGCGCTGTTTGTGTGTGTGCGTGCGTGTCTGAGTTAAGGTTTAGTTGTTGAATATACCTGAATATATTCGAAACATAAATACATTATTTGATGGAGAACTCATTACAAATCACAGAGCTTAATTCCGCATCCATATTATGTTATATCACAATAAATTTTGACGGTATCCTCTAAAAGTTCCATCGTATAACTAGTGTCTGAATAAGGTGGGTAAATAGCTAAACTTATATCTAACCAGCACAATTTCCTATTTGATACAAAAGCGTTACAAATTTATATTCTCTAAGTACATATATGTATTTATGTAAGCATATATATATGTATGTAAGCATATATATATATGTACATATAGTATGTATGTGTGTGTGTATACACATAGATATTTTGTACAGTTTAGAGATATATTAAATGTAGAAATGTGTCCGAGTTTAATCGTTCTTATTAAAGACATTTTCACATATAATTATTAGTCGTTTCTGTTTAGTTAGGGACAATAATGATGCTAGGTCTATTAATGTGTGAGGAGATGTAGCCGATAAGGTCTTGGAAAGTTACAAAACACAGCCACGTTATTGGTCCATACTCAACAGAAAGCAGTAATAACTTTATATGAGAAATCTTTAATAAGTACAGATCATTTCCAAGCGAAGATATGTTTTCAATGTAATATATATTTGAGAAAGAAAAGCTCTTCTGTATATAGAAATATATATATAAGTATATATATATATATATCTATCTATCTATATATATATATATATATATATATATGCACACATATACTTGTATGTATAATTGTGTGTATATGTATATATATATATATCTATATATCTATATATATATATATATATATATATATATATATGTATATATGTATATTCTCTTTTTACCCTTTTACTGTTTTATTTGTTTCATTTATTTGAGTGCGGCCATGCTGGAGCACCGCTTTTAGATGAACAAATCGACCACAGGGTTTATTCTTTGTAAGCCTAGTATTTGTTCTATCGGTCTCTTTTGCCGAACCGCTAAGTTAGGGGATGTAAACACAACAGCATCGGTTATCAAGCGATAGTGGAGGGGGACAAAATCACACACACACACACACACACACACACACATGCGATGGGCTTCTGTCAGTTTCCGTCTACCAAATTCTCTAAAAAGGCTTTGGTCGGCCAGTGGCTCTAGTAGAAGACGCACAAGGGACTGTGTGGTAAGGAGCTTGTGTGTGTGTGTGTGTGTGTGTGTGTGTGGTCTTATAGGCATGGTTGTATGTATGTATGTATGTATGTATGTATGTATGTGTGTGTGTGTATGTATGTACGCATGTACTTATGTACACATGAGTGTTTGTATGGGCATGAGAACGGCTCTATGTCAATCATTCGTATATATTTCAGACCGCTCTCTCTCTTTCTTTTCCTCTCTATGTATTATATATCTTATATATATATATATATATATATATATATATATATATATATACATCTTGGCAAACACTCACGCATAACGTAACTCTCTCTCTCACACACACACACGCACACACACACACACACGCGCGCACACATATATATGAGCACACAGATGCGAGAGAGACAATTATATTTCTGCGTGATCAGTTTATGGAACACCGTATTAATTGATCGATAAAAATCATTGAGCTCTGCTGTAATCTGTCTCTTCGTTTGGTTTTCAATTTTGAAAAAATATTTTTCACACTTCATTCATTTATAGTTTTAACATTTTAACCACTTACCGAAGTTTAAATTCTGCAAATTTACTGAAAGACTTTGCTTCATTTGAATATTTCTCCCCTTGTAATTGTTATACTTCATTGTTTGGAAATATTCAGTCTGACACTGCCTTCATATAGATGGAGTTTTGTTATTCATATTCGTTTTGCAACGGTATTAAAATGATTCTTGTATTGAAGATGATAGTGTTGTATTTTAAGAAGGTTATACTGCCAGCGAGCACGCGTACTTGTTGTTTTATTTCAGTGTCATTACCATTCTACTATAGAATAAATCAGATGATCAGCTTGACGACGGATGATTCTGTGAACGTCCCTTTGTCCAGTCTGTGACCTTATAAATGTCAATGTGCTCCCCATCCTCCGCTTCCTTCTGAGCACAATCATTGTCTGTTTTCTCTCCGTTTGCTAGGCCATGTAAGGGGCACATAATAATTGAAATAGTCACAGATTGTGAGAAAAGAACTATGACAGAACAATTAATCAATGAAATGATCAGCTGATTCATTCCCTAATTAATTAGTAATACAACTAATGTGAGACCTAACCAGTGAGTGTAATTATATTGGCTGTATGATCTTCCCAAAATACAACCATTCAGTTTTTTGCATTGCAAAATCAATGCGTAGGCCTTTGTGACCAGCCATATATAACAATACCTGTTAATCTAGTTTAAACCATGATGCCGTGAGATATATATGTGTGTGTATGCATACATCTACAGAAGTACACAAGCACACAAAGTTATACCCTCACACACACACATATTAATAGATATCTTTTATTGTTTTATTGTTTCAGTCATTACACCGCGGCCATCCTGCAGCACTGCATTCAAATGACTACTCGAACCGGCTTGTACACAGTTTCTGCGATACACATACATTCACAAGGCGTCAATCGTTTTGGGTTTACGGAAGAGAAGTGCTTGACTAAGCAGCTAGCTGCACCGTGAGACTGAACCCGTGAGTAAATCTTTGCAAAGCGTAGTTCTGGAGCGTAAAGTACATTAAAATCGGAACGTGAAAGCAAGTACAAAAAGAAAGCGGAGCGATGCTGTTCGAGCAGCACGACTAGGTTTGTTTCTCTCTGATATTCCTGTGATGTCTGATTCGAAGGAAATCCTACCCGCCTCATGCAAGGCAACATAACTTTCAACATTCCAACGATGGAGAAGACCATTCTTCCATATCGATATGCGCGTAATATCGATCACTATTTTAAGAAGTATGATTCCAATCACAGACATAATAGTAGTAACAATGCTGCTACTGCTACTGATAATGATAACAACAAAGCAACAACAACAACAACAACAACAATAATAATAATAATAATAATAATAATAATAATAATAATAATAATAATAATAATAAAAATGATAATAATAATAATAATAATAATAATAATAACAATAATAATGATTACAAAATCAATGAAAAACAGGGAAAAGCACAGCAACAACAACAATAACAAGAACAATATTTATGCACATAAGGTACAGTAGCAAGCAGAGTCTTACAATAATAACCATTGTGATAATACATAACAATACATCGGAATCGAAAGCTTTATATATCTATATGTATGTATGTATGTATGTATGTATGTGTGTATGTATGTATGTGTGTATGTATATATGTATGTATGTATGTATCTATCTATCTCTCTCTCTCTCTCTATATATATATATATGTATATACTGTATTTGCATCATGTATGCTTGGTATGTATTTATGTATATATATATATATATATATATATATATATACATA
>NC_068999.1:40655175-40658328 GCF_001194135.2 Octopus bimaculoides | reverse complement strand
ATATATATATATATATATATATATATACACATATCCCAAAGAGATCTTGGGAATAATAAAAAAATAATGTAAAGAGAGAGAAGTCTGATAAACGAAAGAAGAGAGAGCCGTAGAAATAAAGAAAGATGAGAAATATCTTTATAGGGTGACTATATCGAGTCATATATACATGTGTGTGTCTGTGTATATATATCCACACTCACACAAACATATACAAGACATACATAAACGTAGATATATATACATATACGTCCTCATACACATATACTCACGCACATATACCGGGACCACCAAAATTTTACAACCATTGATCATATTTTTATATGTTGCATAATTTCATAGCTGAGGGAGCGAATCGACGAACTAAACCTGTATTATTTAATTCTCTATAATGTCTTCTACAAAGCAACTTCTGCCGCTATGTTGAATTATCTTGTTTTTATATCAATGTGCATAATTTTCATCGTTCGTATAGACTACAAGGCGCCATATATTTCATACCAGAAATGAAAATATTATTATTAACACAAACAACGATTTCCCATTGAGCAAAATATAATATTCACAAGTTAATATCCAGTGCGATATTCTTTTCTCTCAATGACCTCCCTACATCTTGAAAGGTACAGAAACAATCATACGCTAGCAAGAAATTGGAATTTATTTCCATCACACTTTGATCACAGCCAACAGATTGTTGATATTCGACTGTTTCTCAGCTTTGATGTCATGATCGACTACTTCCCTGAGATTTGTACCAAAGAGATGAAATTTATATTTCTCAGAGAAATACGTCATAACTCGACGCGGAAATATGTTAAATAAGAAAGTAGAAATTTTGTACGTGTGCAGTCATATGAATACATTACTCCTGGGGAAATATCAACTACAGACGGGGTAACTATCCTCCCTATCGCTCGTTCTATATTAATTCTCCTCTATAAACAACGGCACTTTATAGTAGTCGTTCTCTCTCCTCTAACCAACCCTAAACTAAATACTTGACAAGCACCGTTTCTCTCATATCAGTACCTCTTTCATCCTTGTTAAGTGAAAACAGGTTTGATTATTTTCACAGTGATTCCTCGCTCGATTTTGTTGTGCGGTTTATCAGCTGCCATGGAATAATTTGGCGTATACCTTGTCTTTATTTCTTCATTTCGCAAATGCGTTCTTCCATACATTGCTTTTCTGTCTAAAAGGTTGCATTGAAGGTAACGAGAGAAATTCTGAATAATCTGAGAGAGAGAGAGAGAGAGAGAGAGAGAGAGATGTACACACAGCCACACACACACACACACACACACACACACACACACACACACACACGCACACACACACACACACACACGTGCACACACAAACACATACACACTCACATGAGTATACAGAAAAAGAGAGTGAACGGAAGATAAGAGGTAAAAAGCGAAAAAGCCAAACACGAAAATGCAATAGACATAGAAAGAAATTTATTCGGTTGATACTCGGAGAATTGGATAAAGTTAACAGGAATCAGATATCAGCCTTCTTAGGAATCTATATATGAGTGGATCGAAAGAAAGGAAAGACAACGCAAAAAAAAAAAAAGAAAAATAAAGAAAATTACGCCAGACAATTTATCCCTATTGTGTTGGTTATTTTATGATAACAAAATATAGTTTCTCTGGTCAGTTTAACGACGCCACTGATGTTATTTGTCAATAGATCTACCTGACAGAAGGACTCTCTTAGAAGGCCTGATGAGTATAGACGGGAATATGATCTCAACTGCACTCTAAGTTGTATGAAGCCTTATCATCTCTTTCTCTTTCTCTCTGTTAATGCCAACTTTGCTTTTTAGAAATGTATGAAACTGATTTGTGATACGGAAAACAGATATTCCCTAATGTCAATTTTGATGAACAAGATTTTATTTTAAGCTCTGGTCTGTAGTAAGGAATACTTGTCCAGTCACAGCCTGGAAATCTTCTGTCCTGTCTAGCTCATACCTCGTAGACTTTCTACTGTTGCTAATTTGTTGGGAAAGAACCAGTCGAAACTTCTTCGGGTGATAACAGCATAAGATTAATGCTATCGCCGTTAAACATTGAAAGGAAAGCATTTAAATTCAGTGACATCCTTTTTAAACAGGGCAAACTCAGAATTTATCGATGTGGAGTCTGATAGAAATTTTCCTAAACACTTCTGTTTTGGTGGAGCGAATGAATGAGACTAAAATCATTTGGCAATGACGATATCAATTTCCACATTAAAATGTATTCTTGAACCGATGGTCGGAGGATCAGAGAATGCCCACTGCTTTTTTTAGCCACATGGGAATTTTAAACTACGATAGCATTAAATACATCATTTCCAACCCATCGAGGCGTCCCTAGGAAAGATTACCTGTACGAGACGTGGATAGAGATCAATGAATGAATATTCCACACACATTAGAAACTGGTGTAATGTATCTACAGGGTATCAAAATAGACTCGTAATTGACAAAATTTACGATGCTAAACTCCCTAAAGACAAACCTCGCTAGGATAATGAGAAACCTACCAAAAGTAAAGCTTATTTGTTATCTGATCTTTCACATATATTTATCTAGCTACACATGAGATAAACGTGCATAAGATAAACAATAAAACGTTTACGAATATTCTAGGAAAAAAATGCGGGTGGAACATACTATTTGTATCGAAAATCCTTTTGGAACAAAGAAGATAAACCTAAGTGGTAACATAGTAAATAAAGAATTAACAGTGAAATGGTAATAAAGCTATATTCAATATTGAAGCAGCTACTAGAGTAAAAAAAAAAAAACTAGATCCACCAAATCAATTGTCTATAGATGTTACCCATTTGCCAGACAAATTTCTAGAAAGAATTGCAATATTAGTGTCAAAAACTACATATCAATTATAAATGAAATATCGCAGAGTTTATACGATATTGAGTTCTAAAGGACGTAAATCTCCTTTAATCACGTATAGAGGAGATATACAACGGTATATATGAAAGATTGGGGTACAGGTGGAAGATCAGACACCAAGAGAAAGATCGGGCTAGAGGTGAATGACTGGAGCAAAGGTATTGATAAGGATTGGA
Organism: Octopus bimaculoides; assembly: GCF_001194135.2. Taxonomy (NCBI): domain Eukaryota; kingdom Metazoa; phylum Mollusca; class Cephalopoda; order Octopoda; family Octopodidae; genus Octopus; species Octopus bimaculoides. The sequence goes on along the minus strand of NC_068999.1, from coordinate 40,655,235 downwards.
ACAGCGATATCGAAAATAGTTCTGTGTATCTTTTTATCATCTATATATATATATATATAT
>NC_068999.1:40653779-40654659 GCF_001194135.2 Octopus bimaculoides | reverse complement strand
TATATATATATACACATACACACACGTGTGTGTGTGTGTGTGTATACGTTTAGATTCGTTCGAGCTCTTTTTGTTGTTGGCTACCACTTGTTAATTACATCTCCCAGGGTAATCTGATCCTATGGTTATACAGCGAGGAACGCCTTTCAACTTAGCATGAATATAATACTAAAAATGAAAACTTGCGCATGAAAATTCATAGGTTTTTCAATGCTTCACAACATATACTTCTGCACTCCATACGTTCATTTGTAATATCATATGAATATAGGAAATTGTCGCCTAATGAACGTGTGTGAAAGAGAAGCAAGATACAACGCATTAATGAAGCCTATGAATTGCCAACCGCCAGTTACTATTGTTATTATATATGTATATAAGTTGGTGATCTGGCAGAATCGTTAGCATTCCGGCATTTCGTCAGCTTCGCGGTATTTCGTCAGTCTTCACCACCTAAGATCAAATTCCACCGAAATTGCCTTTCATCCTTTCGGAGTCGATAAAATAAGTAGCAGCTGATTACGGAGGTCGATGTATTCGACCTCTCTTTCCCCTGATATTGATAGTCTTTTGAAAAAACTTAAAATCATTATATATATATATTCTTTTTTCTTTTATTCATTCATTTGTTCCAGTCATTTGACCGCGGCCATGTTGGAGCACCGCCTTTTGTCGAGCAGATCAACCACAGAACCCATTCTTTGCAAGCCTAGTACTTATTCTATCGGTTCTTTTGCCGGAAGGCTAAGTTACGGGGAGATAAACACCAACACACCATCATCGGTTGTCAATCGATGTTGGGGGAACAAACACAGACACAAAAACATATACTGGTGTACATACATACATACATATACATATATATATATATATATATATA
>NC_068999.1:40652351-40653583 GCF_001194135.2 Octopus bimaculoides | reverse complement strand
TATATACGACGGGCTTCTTTCATTTGCCGTCTGCTAAATCCATTTAGGAGGCTTTGGAAGGCCCGAGGCTATAGTAGAAGACAAACATAATTATATTATTCGCTAGCTAGTTATAGACTGAGTAAGAAAGAGACGGGAGGAAAAATTAAATGGAGATTGTGGAATTAATAAATGATTATTATCAACAACAAAACAATCGTTATCCCTTACAGCTGTTTCAATTAACATTCACTGAATTAATTGTTAAATTTATATGCCCTGAGCAATATTAGGTATTAGGTATTGAACCAGTATTTCCTTGGATGACACCATCCCCTCATGAGGCTAACACAACCTCTGAGCGAATTTTACATACATACACACACACACACACACACACACACACACACACACACACATTATTGCTTTTTAGATTGTGTGACTTAATTAGTTTTTTACACAACGGATAGACAATGCAGTTGTCATAACAATAATCAAGTATGAGATTTATACTATAAGCAGATCATGTACACATCCGTCAAGACAATATCTAAATACATAGCAAACTTCTGCAGTTGTCATCTTGGCCATTAGAGAAACGATACGGACAATAGCAAGCATTGATGGTAATAACGATAAATAAATAAATAGAGCAGATGTCAAAATTTGAAGAGATGAAGGATGAGAAAAGAGAAACAAATGAAATTGAATCTAAAGGCACTAATAAGCCCACAAGCCCAAACATACATCAAAAAGCAACGAGATAATATATCCACTACTGAAGCACGAATGAACAACTAAACAAAACAAAATAATTACTCTATAGATCGGTTTGACATTAACGACTCCCATGCTTAAGAAGGTATGTAATTAAGGAAAGAGAAGAAATGACGAAGAAAGAGAGAAACTCCCTCATTTACTTCAAGTGATTGAAGCTTGTATAAAACGATTGTCAAGAACCGCAGCGGATTTGTGTCAATAAACCGGTTGGATATGTACGTAGAAGACTTTTGGCATTTCAGAGTAGACAATATTACTAAGAACATGAGGGAAAATGAACGCATTATTAACAAATAAAGGAACGGTAAACGTGACAGTTTGTTGAATGTCGTTAAATAACGAAAGTGACGCTTCCACTTGTAAGTCTCTCTCGCCCGCTTAACACACGCACAACACATATGCAGGTGTGCGTGCATATAAATCCGTATGGATACACACACATACAAACATACATACATATATACATATATATA
>NC_068999.1:40649592-40650732 GCF_001194135.2 Octopus bimaculoides | reverse complement strand
ATATACATATATATTAATACGTTATATATATATATAACAAAATGGTAATATATATATATATTTATTTATATACATAAATATACATGCATAGACATACATATATTTAAGTGCGTACGATTGTCTTAGTCACAAACAAGCATGTCTTAAGCAAGAGGTACCTAAAATGCTAGAAGATGCTGCTAAACGTTCCTGAAAATCTACCGTACTGTATTGAAATAAGGCGAATGTTACTATTGAGGCACTGAATAATAAAATTTGCGCTGTAACAAATGATATTATACCACTGAATATATTTACTCTATCACAACTGATTTGGGAATTAACCCAGACAAAGAACTACAACAATATCAGGAAAGATACGGTAAGCAGCTGTATTTCAGAAGGGTTAGTTTCGTATTTCGACTGGTTAAATATATTCACATGATATTTTCCACGTTGCTCGTTCTGAAGTCGAACAAGACAAAAATGAAATCTCTCAACGACAGAACCACGATAACAATCAATGTGGGGGAGCAAGAACTGTAATCTATCATCTGATCGATATCATTAATATATCTAAATATCAATATTTCAACAACGGAACCAGGCAACCCGAAACTCTTCTATATTGTCTTCAAGATTGTCTGATGAAAAATAGGAAGATTTACAATGATAATAATAATGATTATGATTATAAAAATAAAGATAATACTGATGATGATGATGTTGATGATGATAATAATAATAATAATGAGTATATTAATAAAAAGTTTCACAAAAATATCAAGAACAATATTTCGACATGTTAACCCTGTAGCAAGAGATTATACGCGACCAAAGATAATTATATTATTCGCTAGCGAGTTATAGACTGAGAAAGAAAGAGAGAGAAAGATGGAGAGATTGCGAGAGAGAGAGAGAGAGAGAGAGAGAAAGAGAGAGAGAGATAGAGAGAGAGAGAGAGTGGGAAGAGAGGGAACAGAGGGGTTTACATACAATTAGGAAAGAATAGCGAGGAAGATAGGTAGAGAGAAAACTATAAAGAAAGAAAAACGAAGAGTAAAAAACTAGAAGTGATATAGAGAGAGTGAGAAAGAGGGTAAAAGAGAGAGAGGAGGGATAAAGAGAACACACACACACACACACACACACACACACACA
>NC_068999.1:40648580-40649197 GCF_001194135.2 Octopus bimaculoides | reverse complement strand
ATATATATATAAATAGTGACAGATAGACAAAGAGGGAGTGAGAGAGTGAAGGAAGAGGCAGTAGAGACATAAATAAGGAGCGAGAAAGGCAAACAGATAGACAAGAAAATATTGAACAAGAGAAAGAAACGATGGGAGAGAGTGACAGACAGACAGAGTCCGGAATGTAATTTGCTAATTGTGTAGACATCGAAATATCGTATCAATGTTGGATATCTAATCTGCTAATAATAATGATGATGATAATAATAATAATAATAATAATAATAATAATAATAATAATAATAATAATAATAATAACGATGAGTATGATGATGATCGTGATGATATATCCATAGCTCTTTGATGATCAGAGATATCACTGTGGTGACATACACCAGTTGGTACATGATAAAACGTTATAAGATATCAAGTACTACAAGTAGGAAACGGTAATGTTGTAAACACGAGACATACGGCTACAATAAACCCTCCATTGCCACCATTGTCGCCACCGCCGCAAACACAATTAGAACGAGAAAACATTTTCCAGCAGAAGAAGCAGCCGTAGCAGAGGCAACAATCGTAATGATAAATATACATATATACATATATACATATATATATATATATATATA
>NC_068999.1:40643571-40647124 GCF_001194135.2 Octopus bimaculoides | reverse complement strand
AAAAAAAAAAAAAAATAAAAGGAAAGAAAATCGATTATGCTGCTTTTTTTAAATATTTTTCCACAGTTCAGCCTTGATAGAACAGATCTAAAATCTATTATATTCTGACCGTGACCATCTCGTTTGTTTTCCCCAGCACAGTGTATCCAGGATAGTATGATATAAAATTTAGGGGTAGAATGTCATTTCTGGAATGATAGGTTGTTTTGTTTGTAATTTTAATAGGTCTTAAACGGCAGGGAGCTGGAAATATCGTTAGCAAACCGGACGATCTGTTTAGCGACATTTCGTCCGTCTTTGCTTTGAGTTCTAATTTCGGAGTCGATAGAATACGTACTACTTGAGTACCAGGGTCGATGTCATCGACTTACCCTCCCAAGACTTGCTGAGTTGGTGCCAAAATTTGAAACCAATTTTCAGAGGTCATTACTTAACGCAGACCGTACATTAATTATAACAGTATTATTTTTGTTGCTGTTGCTGTTGTTGTAATTGGTGGTGGTGATAGTGTCAATGGTGGTAGTACTCACTGGTGGTGGTACTAATGATCATAATAGAACGAGTGTGACCTAAAGTTGCTTGTAGTGGTAGGAACTAGGAAAAAATTAATACACTTTTCATAAAATATTCTTCATATCATATTAAATCGAATTGGATTCAACCCATAATTTTAAATTCTCTTTCAGCAAGAATGTTTAACTACTTACCCCGTTGGTATGAGTTCTAACTATTGTCTTCGTAACTCGTTTCTAAGAAAATACCCTTTATTTTTGAACTCATAATGTTTTATACAAAAAGACATTTAAGGTTTTCAAAACATTTACTGTAAATATAAACGTGCTAAATTTTCCCGAGGAAGTATACGAAATGTTAAATTAATTAGGGTTTGTTTGAAAATTGTTTTATTTATTTAAATATTGAGAAAATGTAGATTGTTGTTTTGAAGGGAAAATGGGTCACCCTGGTTGAAGGGATAGGAACAGTAAGCCCCTAGGACTTTTTAGATTAGTTCATTTGGTATTCCGAGTTCGTATTTCCATATTCATTGTTCTCATATAAAGTCTCGTCTTTGCTTCATTCTCATTATTTCATTGAAGAAGGTACGTTTAATCTCCTCATCCCATCTCCCTCCCTCAACCTCCTCTTCCTCCTCCACCGGTACCACCACCACCTGCGCCATCTCCTCTTCCTTCTCCGACTTTACATCAATCTTCTTCCCATCGTTACCTTCGTCGCCGTCGCCACAACCATCATTTTCAATTCCTCATCTTCAACATTATCAACACTCCTCCTCCTCCTCCGACATATTCTTCTCTTCCTTATCAATTCCTCTCTTCCTCTTTCTCTTTCTCATGATGATGATCATTACCTTCATCGTCATCACTATCGTAATCCTCCTCCTCCTCCTCCCCCCTCCTCCACCTCCTCCTCATCATCATCACCATCACCATCATCACCATCATCATCATCATCATCATCATCATCATCATCATCATCATTTCTTCATCATCATCATCAACGTCATCAATAGTTCCTACATCCCCTCCTCTTCTTTCTTCTCATTATCATATCAAATTCCTCGTCTTCATTTTCATCAATGCTTCGTCCTTTTTCTTCATATTCCCTCCTCCTCTTCATCAACACCACAACCACCACCTTCGTCGTCGTCGTCACCACCACAACCACCACCACCACAACCGCCGCCGCCGTCATCATCATCATCATCATCATCATCATCATCATCATCATCATCATCATCATCATCACTAATGCTAGTAATAAATTAAGACGATCAAAGCTTTAATAGAATTGTAAAACAAGTCCATTTTCGGATGGCAAATAAATCTCAACTAATGATATTCTACTCACAGAATAAACCACGCAATAAAAATATCTGTCACTGTCAAATTAAACGAAAGGCAATTTTCATTTGTAATTCATTTTTTTCTTTTCTGTTATGTTATCTTATCGATAATCTTCTACATAGCAGTTGCTTATTTTTTCTTGCCATTATTACATTAACCTTGTATATTAACGATCTTACAACCATATTATATTAACAAGCTTTAAATATAGCATAAAAGGAACACCACTCGCGAAAGAAGTAAAAACCAGAGGAGCGAAACAACGAAGACGCGAACTCCTGACTTATTTCGGAAATAACAACCAATTCCTTCTCAAATTACACGCTACAGACTTGGAAAAAAAAAAACAAAAGGAGGAAAGGAAACAATTTCTCTACCTCTTTCTCTCTCTATTTCTCTCTTTCTGTCTCTCTGTCTCTTTGTCTCTGTTTCTCTCCCTCACACACACATATGCACACACATATAATGTAGTCATTTCATCGGAAGAATAACATACAGGATGTTCTTGGCACGAGAGAATTTGATTATAAATGTATGCGTCAAGCTGTCCTGAAACTAAAGATCTGTTTCTAAAACAGGCCCAATAACAAGTTTATGGGTAAGGGGTTATCTCAATAGAATAATTAGGTCCAATTGGTTAAGTGGTACTTTATTTTATAAGCATGAAATGATTTCTGATCTTATTTTTTCGTTTTATTTTTAACCAGGATATGCAAAGAGTTTAGCGGCATTTCGTCCGTCTTTACGTCCTGATCGCAAATTCCGCCGAGGTCGACTTTGCCTTTCATCCTTTTGGGGTCAATAATATAAGTACCAGTTGAGCACTGAGGTCTATGCAATCAATTTGCACCCTTTTCTAAACTCTCTGGCATTGTGCCCAAAATTCGAAACTATTAACCAGAAGACGGTATTTCGTCCGTCTTTTACGTCACGAGATCAAATTCCGCAGAAGTCGACTTGTCTTTCATCCACCCGGAGTCTGTAAAATAAGTACCAGTTACGCACTGGGGTCCATGTATTCGATTTACACCCCCCTCTAAAGTCTCTGGCTTTGTGCCCAACATTTGAGACCATATATTATTTACATTATTTACATTTGACGGATATTTGTCCTCATCTTGTTTGTTAACACAACGTTTCAGCTGATATACCCTCCAGGTGTCTTGAAGAAGGCTGGAGGGTATATCAGCCGAAACGTTGTGTTAACAACAAACAAGATGAGGACAAATATCCATCAAATGTAAATAATGTAAATAATGTATATAATTTCTCATCTCTTAAATACAGAACTGAAACCATTTTTAACCAGGAAAGGAGACCAGCTGACAATCGTTAAAATACCGGACAAGATGCTTAGCGGTATGTCGTTCAAATACCGCCGAAGTCAATTTGTCTTTCCTCCTTTGCGGGACGGTGAAATAAGCCCCTGTTAGACACCGGAATCAACGTAATCGCCGTCCCTGCTCCTTGTAAAATATTTGGACGTGCGCCTTTAACTGAAAGGACTGCTAACGAAGAGAATGGATGCGAGCTGGTAGAATCGTCTCTATGCCGGAATAGATGTTTAGCGGCATTTCGTTCATTTTTACGTTCTGATCTCAAATTACGTTGAGGCCAACTTTGCTTCTCATCCCTTCGGGATCAATGACAGTTCCAGTCGAACACTGGGGTGAATGTATATATATATA
>NC_068999.1:40642023-40643128 GCF_001194135.2 Octopus bimaculoides | reverse complement strand
CGCTCTTCCGATCTATGATATGATAGCGTCGACATATCTTCAATAAACTGTCTTATTGTCTATCATTGCTTGCTAATCTTCACTAAATTTTCGTGGAAACTTCCAAAATTATGACACAATGACAGCTGACATACATATGTGAATTACAAACTGAACACGAAAACCAGTCTCTCTTCTCTCTCTGCCCTCTCTCTTTCTCTCTCTCTCCGTTTCTCTCTTCCTCTTTCTGTCTCTCCTTCTCGTTCTCTTACACACATGCATAAACACATACACAAGTATTCATGCATGTGGAACACATATACACACACACTTACCTACATATATGAGTGTGCATACGTACATGCATACACACCTTACATACATATATACATACATACCTATATACATACATGCATATATACATGTTTATATATATAGTGAACTTAATGTAGGACGAAACACACACATATTTGTACGCAAAAACAGTCGAACATATGTTTAAACCTTTCAAATATTGAAAAAAGTTCGATAATTCTGACACATGTAAGTTAAGTGATGGGTACAGTTGGCTGCTCATGTCAATTGTTCTGAATCAATTGCCAAAAAGAAGGCTACAGGTCGAGAGTTCGTCAATGGGTTACATCGATATCCAAGGTGCTTAATTCTCAACATTTATGTTCATTTTAAAAATATTATTTGAACAAATCTTTGGAATCTGAAACTGGTACAAAAAAAAAAAAAAAAATTACCATTCGTTTGATGATTTAACTGAAATCGTTTACATCTAATCTCCTGTTGATATCCTTAAGCCGGAGAAAGTAAGTTTTAAAGAATGTGGTACATTCTTTAAAACTTACTTTCAGATTCGATCCCTTTCCTCAATCGTCTGAGCAATTGTCATTTGTGACTGCATGTTTGAACTCTGACTAGTGAGTGGAAATTGGCAGAACGACGTGCTGGATAATCTGTGGAACGGAATGTAACCGTACAGAGAATTGGATGCTATGTCTAGCAGGCGAAAAACCACATAGAGGTGTATATCCAGTCATACAAAGGACCACACATACATACACATTATGTATATGTGCATACGTATACATATGTATGTATATATATATATATATAT
>NC_068999.1:40640879-40641493 GCF_001194135.2 Octopus bimaculoides | reverse complement strand
GTGTGTGTGTGTGTGTGTGTGTGTGTGTGTGTGTGTGTGCGTGTGTGTATGTGTGTGTGTGTGCGTGCGTGTATACTCATAACAAATGAGGGAAACAGAAAATGGAATTCACAAGAATCTTTATTCATCACACCAATCGTTTTGAGCCATCTTAGATCGGACTTCTGCGGATGGGATACTATACAACTGGTTGTATTGCGTCTTCTGGTGCAGATGTATCTAGTCAGATGACTTTAAAAAAAGATCATACCTTGCTATATATACTTATTTTAACATGTATATTATAGTAGGGTAGGCCGGATAATGGGGTTACTCTGGTTACTGCTAGCCTAAAACCACGCAGTCGAAGATCGATGGAAATAATCATAAAGGGAAATTATCATATAGGGTTTTACACTTACAAACGAGGTTTTGCCACTCCATATTTTAAAGAGGTCTGAAGCCAGCAGTGCTTGGGGGGTCTGATGATACGCCGTAAGGCCAAATCTCTTATGAGCGAGAAACGCAGGGTAACCTCATAAACTGGCCACTCCACTATAATATTAACTGCTCTACATCTTAGAGTGTGCTTCCCCTCCAAATTTATGTATTTCTACAAATGATCCTTATATATA
>NC_068999.1:40639019-40640518 GCF_001194135.2 Octopus bimaculoides | reverse complement strand
TATATATATATATATACAGACATATATACATACATTATATATACATGTATAAACACACACACACACACACACACACATATATATATATACATTATTTACATTATTTACATTGACACTCACTGTCACACACATAGGTATTGATATATGAATGGATCACTCTCCATTAGGATCAGTCTATTCCAAATCTTTCAATGAACTCATGCCTTTAGAGCCAAACATTTACTCACATTGGAGCGTGCACCAAATTGAACGGATGCAAAGCTCAAGCAAAAAAATTAGAACGTTCTACAGACTAGCCAGCTTCATATTACTATGTTTGGCTTCACCAAGCACTAAATTCACCTCTTGAATTGGAATCACTCGAACTTTTATCATGCATGCTTCCACGAACGCTAAAGTAGGTACCAGCATAGAAACTACAATGAGCGTTCTCCTATGTATTTCAAACAGTTGTCTGGTATCTCCAGAAAGAAATCAATAATAATAATAATGATGATCAGTAAGAGATGGGGAAAAACAGTATTCGAAATAGGAGGTCATATCGAAAACAACAAAACTACGACAATAACTGCAGCAGCTGTAGGAGAAAGTTCAGAAGAAGAAGAAGAAGGGCGATGAGGGGGGGGGGATGAAGAGTAAAAGAAGCAGCAGACATTTGATGTTGACAGCAAAAGAATGTGATCCGTTTAACTAGGCCACAATCCAATTATGACGAAAATTATACGGGGTTGTGGGTGAATAAATGGTGTTACTTGAAACAGTGTTTTATTTTTTCCATTGTGAAGTTTTTGCTATGTCGGCCAACAGCTTTTTAAGAAACAATGAAAGCTTCCGGGGGATGCTTACGTAAGACGTCAAAAAATGCGTTTCTGATGATAAATCAAGCTTCTTTTTTTTTCTTGTACATATATTTATTTATTATAATGGTTGTTGTTCTTTTTTTTTCTCTCTCTCTACCTCACTCCTCTTTGTTTCTTTTTTAGGTTCGCAGTAAATCGATAATATGGGATGCATGCATAAATGCTGAGAGGCAGAGGACGTAATTGTTACTGATGACATTGAAGATGGCAGTCACAAGTAATTTCGAAGACGAAGAAGAAGAAGAAGGAAAGAGCATATCGATGCCAGCAGAGAGGAAAGCAAATCAGGGAGATGGTAAGAGGAGAGAAGATTAGCTAACGGATATGAAGTGGGGTGGGTGGGTGTAAGGAAGACATGAACATTGTGACATAATTCGTAGAGACATGAGATGCAATTCGATAAGGGGGGGATGAAGGGGTCGTTTGGTACGTGAGAGTATTTAAAAAACAACTACTACTACTGCTGCAGCTACAACTACTACTACTACTACTACTACTACTACTACTACTACTACTACTACTACTACTACTACTACTACTACTTATTATTATTATTATTATTATTATTATTATTATTATTATTATTATTATTATTATTACTATTATTATTATCATCATCATTATTTTGAACTTGACAAA
>NC_068999.1:40635201-40636105 GCF_001194135.2 Octopus bimaculoides | reverse complement strand
TGTGTGCGTATATATATATATATATATATATACATAACCATACACATATATACATATATTTGTGTGTGTGTGCATGTATATATTTATGTAAGTGTGTGTGAGTGTGTATGTATGTGTATGATGTGTGTATGTATATATTTTTGTATGCGTGTGTGTATGTATATATGTATGTGTCTGTGTGATGTGTGTTTGTATGTATGCTTGTATGTGTTTGTATATGTATGCATGCATGCATGCATGTATGTATGTATGTATGTATGTATGAGGGGGCGTTTCCTTTCTTCCATTGACATTTAATAGATAGTATGACTCCGATATAATGAGTGCAAACTAATTGCGATGCAGATTATCTAAAACAAGTTACCAAACCAAGCACAGAAAGAAATACAAAACACGTAAAAAGGAAGAATTAAACCGTAGTGTACTTGATGGAACCCAGGGAGTTCCCGCTTTTAGTTCAATATGATAATAACGATGGGATATAAAATTGCGCAGTCGCCTATGCCAACTTACTCCGTTTCCTGTAATGTTTAAAACGGCGTCACTTTCAGTTTTCATCATTAAAATGAAGCGAAGCGTGCACGATAGCAAACTGATCGTACAAATACTTCGGCTACTACACGTTGATTGTTATTAATTGCAGTCCCTCGTACACGTTTAGAAGGTGTGACATTTGAGTCCCTTCTGCTATTATATATTGTTTTGTTTCATTATGTTAGAATTCTTCATTTCCGTCTTTAATTATTGCTTCTACGTATTAATACATGAAGAAATCGTGTATGTATATATACTTATGTCTGTATGCCTGTATATACATATGTATATATATATACTTAGTTTCACACGCGCACACACATGCACACACGCAGAAGTATATATGTATATGTATGTATATATATATATA
>NC_068999.1:40632662-40634406 GCF_001194135.2 Octopus bimaculoides | reverse complement strand
GTGTGTCGCATAATTGATTTGCAGAAAATAAAGACAGTTATAAAATGCTTCTAAGTGCGAAAAACGAACTCCGATAAAGTACGAATTGAGTCGTTAAGTCTATTAACATTGATTTTGTTATTTATTCTAGCGTATGTTAGTACATACCAAGGCACGTATAAAAAGAAGGAAACTTTAAATGAAATTTATCTCTCAACCCTTTGAATACTCATGTATGCTGTTAAACAGCCGCGATATCTTTTTTTTTATGTTGACTATTGCACCCGGAAGATGCAAAAGTAGGCACCCAAATGCTTTAGTGTTTACGGTTGAGAATTACGATGTTTCTGCGCAGTTATTGAAGCGTAAATATAAAACCATGTGGCCATGCTCTTTTGCGTCTTCCGGGTGTATAATCAAAAGTAATCGCACTCGATAAAGTGTACACGTCGGTTCAGAAGGTTAAGACGTAAGGTAATTAATTTAATGATAGCTGATGTCAACTGAGAGAGAAGAATCGAGGAGATTAAAGGACTCTGAGATGCTATATGGTGCTACGTTGTATATAGACAGCGGATAAAAAAAGAATCTTAGGACAAAATTACATGTGAATTTTCAAGGAATATAACGCATGGATGTTAATATGGTTTTAAATTTTGCACAAAGCCATCAGTTTTGTGTGGAGGGAGTAAGTTACCTACATCGACCTCAGTCAATGACTGATACTTATTTCATCAAAGGAATGAAAGGTAAATTCGACCTCTGGGAAATTTTTACTCATAACCTGAAAATGAAATACAGTTGGGGAAAAATATTGTATTCATTTTTTAACCCCTATGTACAAACGATATTGATAATTAACAGAGTATGAATCTCCGTTGTAGTTGCAAAGCAATGCGTTTTCTTTGGACACCACCGTCTTATGCCGTCAGTTTTCTAATTAATATTGTATGAATCTATAGACACAAAGAATGAAAAAAAGTTTGGAAAAGGATTTCAATCCTCCTGTTATTATTTAAACAACATAATTTTGTATTAGGTGTGTGAATCTACTGTTTCTGACAATTCGATATAGTTCACACATTGTTGCGTTATGCGCCTCCAAACTTTAGCATCTATTAGATATACATTCTGTCTATTATTTGCCATCATCACGATACAATAGCTATATTTCAGCTGTTGGATATGAAATGCGTTTTGTTATGTAAAATTAAGAATGCGTATCGAGAGGCGTTTAATGAAAAAAAAAAAAAAACGAAAAGAAAAGTTCATGCACAAGTTTATTTTCACTACGCATTAACACTGGTCAACTCGTTAACTAAATATTTCACCAAATAATAAATCTATTATTTGATTAATCGTTCGGTCAATCATTCAATTAGCTAGTTATGTCAAAGTCCTTCAATGACACGCCTTTTCTCCAGGTCTGTCACGAATGGCGAAAGGACATTGCTAAAAGTCTGACTAGCCGACTAATCAATCAATGAATTAATTGGTTAATGGTTAAGTAGCTCATTATAAAAAGAAGTGAAATAGAGCCAGGGCATGTAATTAATATTAGCATAAAGACCCAACTGAGATACAACGAAATCTGTTTCACGATTTCACATCAAGAATTTTGCAAAAATAAAGAACGTACTTTTCTTTGTAATCGATAGTATTTTATAAAATGGCCTTTAATATAACAAATTGCTAAAAGAATATCGAGAAAAACCACAAAACAAACATAATACATGTTATGTTCATACATATATATACAATATAT
>NC_068999.1:40630141-40632652 GCF_001194135.2 Octopus bimaculoides | reverse complement strand
TATATATATAATGCGTAATGTATGGAACATATATAATATATACGCCCATACATATAGATACATGCATACATACAAAGAAATATACATATACACTCTCTCACACATATGTATATATATATTTATATGTGTGTGTGTGTGTATGTATTTATGTATGTATCTATATATATATGGTTATGGATATGCCAGTAATATGGTAAAAAATATGGATGTAGTATTTTAGAAACAAGATAGAAAATTGATAGAACATCGAGAAATATGATAAGAGTTTTTTTTTTTGTCTTTACAATCAGTCATAAATCATTTTTTAAGATGAAATATTTGTGGGCGATATTAGTTAAAATGCAGCAGTTAGGAATCATGTCATGGTGACATAACACTTAAATTTCTTATTCTTATCACAAATCAAATATATATTTCTTCGCAAATTGTGCAAATATTACTGATACATCAGCTTTAATGCTTTCTCACTCGCTGTAAGATTCGCTGTCTTGTCTCTCTCTCTCTCTCTCTCTCTCTCTCTCTCTCTCTCTATATATATATATATATATATATATATATATATATATATATATATATATACGGGTGTGTGTTTGTGTATACATTTGTGTGTTGGTATTAGTGCACATATATGTATACATGCAAGCATACATAAATTGATACACATATTTATACATACGTATATATATGTGCATAGGAATATATGTATGTATACAAGAATACATAGATTGATGCACATGTATATAGTTATACTTCAGCGTACATATATGTAAACACACTCACACATACGCACAGACTCTCTCACACACACATATTCATTAAATCGTAGTCGACTGAATTACTAAGATATTTTAAATACACACATACACACACAAACACGTACACACCTATACAGAGGGACACTCACATTCAGCATGCAGACACTTAGATATAAATATATAATATATATCGTCGAAACTTCGAAGTTACTCTTAATAAAAATATCAAAATTATTAATCTATATTTTTAGCTTTCATTTAATATTCACCGTTTCGTGAGTGTTTGACCATACATTTTGTTACATTTATATGTATACATCTACAAATATATGCATGTATGTATATATGTTTGGATGGATGGATCTACTTATGCATACATGTATTTGTGTATCTATACATGTATCTATTTATACGTGTATACTTACATATAATTATAAATATATGTTTGTATATATATATATATATATGGTGGTGCCCCAGCATGGCCAAAGCTCATGAGCTGAAATTAGATAAAATGATAAAATGAAATATATATATATATATATATATATATATAGTATATAGATTATAGATTTACATATAATATTCACATACTTATACATATATGCATATGAGTATATATTTTATTACAAGTATTCATTGTTCTCTGAATCACCAGAAAGAGAATTGAATGTTTGTTATTTAAAATGCAAGTGATTGCAACATATTAAATCTACTTTAAGATAGTTGTAATGAAATATACTACGAACATATTATGTGTCTCAATGATTTAAATGCGATGGTGGCTCATTAGCAGGATCAATATTGCTGTGGTCAATATATTGTCTTTAGTTACTATTCTATCTGTTCATTATTGTTACCTAACGTATTATGTTACAAAATGTCAGAATGCTATTTCTGGAAGACATTTCATCCTCTACTCTGTAGACAAATACAGGTGTATCAATTACTATTCAACAAAACCTCTTGATTTATTAAGATAATCTCTGCCTCTAGAGAATATGTTATAATTACCAAATGGCAATTAAGATCAGGCTCAATAGAGGCGTCGTAAATTCTCAAAAGCTGACATACCATTAAAGAAGACAGATTTAGCGTTTGGAGATAAGAGTTTTTATCTCAATAACCCTCTTCAGCACAGGGGTTATCTCCCCTTCTTTCAATTGAAGATTATCATTTGTATTTGGCAATTATGATTTGGCAATTCCGAATTACTCCTCTGGAGTAAGTCATAATTAAATTTAGAGCACGAATTTATACTGTATGGTATTTGATATACCTGTATTTGTCTATCATGTTCAAATACATATCATTGGACACTTTGGCAATTCTTTTTGCTCACTAAAAACAAAAATCTTAATCCGATAGGAATTGCCTATAGTCGATTGTTCGGCGTCAAAATCAACTTTTGCAGAACTCATTTGACTATTGCACCCGGAAGATGCAAAGTAGGCACACAGATGCTTTAGTGTTTACGGTTGAGAATTACGATGTTTCTACCAGAGCGGAAAGACGGGCGAAATGCAGTCGAGCATTTTGCCTGGCGTGCTAACGATTCTGCTAGCTCGCCGCCTTGATGTTAGTATAATAATAAGAAGAATAATAATAATATTAAAAAAAAAAATTTTTTATTGCCCACAAGGGGCTAAACATAGACGGGACAAACAAGAACAAAGGGATTAAGTCGATTACATCGACCCCAGTGCATAACTGGTACTTAATTTATCGCCCCCGAAAGGATGAAAGGCAAAGTCGA
>NC_068999.1:40626542-40630098 GCF_001194135.2 Octopus bimaculoides | reverse complement strand
GTGCTAACTTTTCTGCCAGCTCAACAACAACAACAACAACAATAATAATGCTCAACTGGTATTTCATAGGTTTCTAATTGAAGAAAACATACAGACGCATACACTCCCCCAAACACTCGCATCCTCATTGAAGTTCATTCACAAGCCATCCGGGGGTGGAGCAGAAAACACTCTCCGAACGTTCCGTACAATGGAACTAAGCATTAGACCACATAGTAGCAAAGCGGTCCCTCAACTCCCAATGAAGTTAAACAGATAGCGGGATTTATCGAAACATAATGATGTCTTCAACACTTGTATATTGGTTCAGCCGATCGTTCTCCCCATCTGAACACAGTCAAGTTCATACAGAGAGAAACAAAGAAAGAGAGAAAAGGAATCGATCCACCCTCCCCAAACCTGAACAGGTATTTTACCTTTCAATTAAGAAGTAAACGACAGTCAAAGTTAAATTTTGCGAAATTTGAAGTGAGAGCAAACAAACTCAGAATGTGAAATCTCTCCGACACTCTAACATCTCTTCCAACTCGCTGCTATTAGAACTATAAACCATCCAATAACAAGGAAATATATATATATAGAATAACGATCAACTGGCAGCACAAGTTATTTTGTGTTGATTTCATTTAGATAATATTATTTTAACTAAATTATTTTGCCATAAAATGGCGTCGATAAAAAACATATATTGCGCATTTGCCCAGGGAGAAAAGAAACCAATATAAAGATAACACATGAAAATTGAATATTGGTGCTAATAATTGTTGGACGTCCAATAATTTATACATCATGTCTCGTACGTATGGGAAAGAAATTACCAAAACAAAACATTTTTCTTGTATTTGCTTAAGTCAACAGTTTTACTAAGGAAATCTTATCGTCGGTGGCATTGGACGCAGTATTTGAATAATGAATTTACTTTCGTCCTTTTTGGGAGGATCACGGAGAAAGAAGTCAATAGTTTTTATAACGTAACTAAATAAAAAGACAAAGGATTAGCCTTAAATCCGTCGAAATCTTACAGAACCCCATTAATGTAGAGATTATCCAGTTTGCCACTGAGTGTATAAAGAGCAAAAATACGAAGTATTCATCTTGATTTGAGTGGGGACAGAGCAAAGTTAAATAAATTGTTGCGTTAAATACTGGAAAGCAGTTTTTGTAGGAATCGAAATAAGTACCAAGCTTACAAAGACTAAGTCCTGGGGTCGATTTGCTCGACTACAGACGGTGCACCAATTTGGCCGCAGTGAAATGACTGAAACAAGTAAAAGAATAAAAGAATAAAATATTAGTTGTGTTTGTATTACTATTATTATTATTAGTAGCAGCAGCAGCAGTAGTAGCAGAGGAAGAAGACATTGTCATCGTCGTAGTATAATCATAGTGGTTGTTGTTGTGAGATAGGTAGTAGTAGCAATAGTAGTTGTCGAAGTAGTAGTCGTAGTTGTAGTAGTAACCATAGTCACACTATTACTGGTCTTATTAGTAATAGCAATATTAGCTTTTCTACTCTAGGTGCAAAGCCCGAAATTTTGGGGGAGGGGGCTAGTCAATTAGATCGCCCACCGTACGCAACTGGTACTTAATTTGTCGATCCTGAAAGGATGAAAAGCAAAGTTAACCTCGGCGGAATTTGAACTCAGAACATAAAGA
The DNA here is from genome assembly GCF_001194135.2 of Octopus bimaculoides. NCBI lineage: Eukaryota > Metazoa > Mollusca > Cephalopoda > Octopoda > Octopodidae > Octopus > Octopus bimaculoides. The sequence goes on along the minus strand of NC_068999.1, from coordinate 40,628,442 downwards.
CAGACGAAATACCGCTAAGCATTTCGCCCGGCGTGCTAATGTTTCTGCCAGCTCGACGCCTTGTAATAGCAGTAATAGTAACAGCAGTGCTATTGGAAGTAGTAATATTAATAACAGCAGCAGTAGCATGCGTCGTCATCGTCGTCGCCATCATAGTAGTAGTAGTAGTAGTAGTAGTAGTAGTAGTAGTAGTAGTAGTAGTAGTAGCCGCTGTTGATTAAACCTGAATCAGCAGCGATTGAACAGTTCTTCTACGATCAAAGATGTTCTCGCTGTGCGACCGAATATTCTTTACCTGGGAACATAAGTGTATCAAAGACTACATAGTCCAATGTGTCATTTAAAAAAACAAAGCTTTTGAGATGTGATGTAATCCATTGTAACCTATCCGCTCTTATTTCCTGTAAGTTTGAACGATCGTCCATGACCAGCTCTTCCTCGATGACTGACAATTAAAGAGGTTTAATGAGATGAAAGTAATGCAGAAGCGAATTAAGTGATAATTTTTAAAGAGAAACCATTGGATCAGAGGACAAACTCATGGAGCAAGAACTAAAGAAAGGGAGAGGGGGGAGAAAGAACGAAAATGAGTGCAGTGAGGGAGAAACCATAATCAAATATAAAAATAAGCGAAAACAAATCACCAACATCATGGAAAGATAAAATAAAATAAAAATGATTGAAATAATAAAATAATAAAAATGATGCTTAGTCACGCAGAATCACTTAAGATGTGGTACGTGACTGACAGCTGTATTTCACAGGCAGGGTTCAAAATACGGGAAGAGAGAATGGCGATGTTTTCTTTTTTTTTTTTTTCGTTCTTTTATAAATTTGTAATATTTTTTTAACATTTTGTTTTTATTTTGTTTTTTATTGAAGAACAGAGGAACAAACTAAAACGACCTAGATTTTGACGGTGAATGGAGATTACCGCCCACTAATTAATATGTGCAGAGAACCACCGACGATAATGCAGCCATCACTAATATCACCGCTGCCACCGACACAACCTTCGCAACAACCACCGACACCAGCGCAACCGCTCAACAGTTTAGAATGTGTCTTTGGTTTCTCCAAAATAGAAAGGGCAAACTGACGCCGTAAAAAGTATTGGAAATAAACAACGTGATAGCTCTATCTATCTGCCTATCTATCTATCTATCTATCTATCTATCTATCTATCTATCTATTTATCTATCTGTCTGTCTGTCTCTATCTATCTATCTATCTATCTATCTATCTATCTATCTATCTATCTGTCTGTCTCTGTCTATCTATCTATCTATCTATCTATCTATCTATCTATATATCTATCTATATATCTATCTATCTGTAAAAACGCTACAACATAGCTACAGACCGTATCACGCAGCCTCTTCCTGAGTGTAATGTAAACATAGCATATGCTTCGGTGGTAATCTAAGTCTATTACAAGTGAATACATGAATACAGAACTTAATGTAGGTGTATTGAATACTCATAGACCAGTGACGGAGATCCACCACAAAATTCAGCAATATAATCCTTGATGTGTACATATATGAATATACACATATTCTTCATACACGTTCAGATATACGAATACCCATATAGTTCAGAAGAAACTATTTTATGTATATATACGATACATATATACCTACACACAGAACTACATACATACATACATGCATACATACATATATACATACATACATACGTATTTACATACATTCACATACATATGTATATATAAATGTTCATGTATGGATTAGTGTAGGGAATACTTAAAAATGTAAATTTTGCGTTCGCAAATATATGCGCACAACACATACTCCCGCGTATATAATGTATAGTATACGTCATATATATATATATATATATATGTGTGTGTGTGTGTGTGTGTGTGTATGCATATATG
>NC_068999.1:40623979-40626385 GCF_001194135.2 Octopus bimaculoides | reverse complement strand
TATATATATATATATATATATATATATATATATATGTAAACATGTGTGTATATGTTTTAGAAAGAAAGAAAGATGGGCGTATGTAAGCTCCCCTGTATTCGCATATATTTATGCCACCTACATATTGCTATACAATAATCCGCTGGGGTGTTTTATTTTCTGCTTAATAAAACATCGATAAACATATTAGAGCGATCAATTATTATTATTGCGGTTCTGAGCACCCATTGAAGGGAAACATCGTAAAATGTTCTTCACAATATGTGTATTCATAAATATTTAATGTGATCTCATTGACAACTTTTACTCATTTCCATAGTTTAGATCTATCTTTATAATTAAATATACATATAAACTTGTATACTTACATACACATGTGCGTGTGTGATCGCTTATTGCGCGTATGTATATTGACGTGAATATATATATATATATATATATATATATATATATATATATATATATATATATATATATATATATATATATATATATGCATGTGTGTGTGTATGTGCGCGTGTGTGTGTGTGTGTGCGTGTATTCCTGTATATTATATATTATAATATATAGTCACATACATATCCATGCATATATCTATATATCCATGCGTATGCGTATGTATCTACGCCGTGTGTAGGAATCAGTGTTTTTATATGAAAATATCTATATACGTATGAAGAAATGTTTCAATGCATCCATGTAATTCCTTATCTCTGTACTCTCACACACACACACACACACACACACACAGATAGATAAGAGTAAACAAGAGATAAATTATCCTGATGGATACCGAATTATCTCATAAAATGCTATAGATACAGGGTATATATTCGAATTACACAGTAATCCAGTTTAAATAGTCATAGGTACGTGTAAGAATCTATTCGCCTCAGTCATATAAATAGATAGATCGATAGATCGATAGATAGATAGATAGATAGATAAATAGATAGATAGATATTTATGCACACACACATACGTACACACACACAAATATATTTGCATACACATATATGTCCATATTAATATATCTTTTTATTGGGTTGGCAACTAAGTTCTCGCCGTTTTTTAAAATTTATGATATATAGTTATATTTATATATATATATGTACATGCACACACACACACACACACACACACACACACACACACACACACACACACTCACACACACACACACACATATTGGGTTGGCAACTAAGTCCACGCGGTTTTTAAAAATTTTGGAATCTATTTTTTTCGAGAATTCTACTTTTGATTCAGTTTGGAATCTATTTTGTTTTTTTTATTCTTAGTTAATTTTAGCTAATTTTTGTTTATTTTCAGATCGTTAAAATGGAATGTCAAGTTAAAAACGGGCATTTTCGACGCCTCCTTCCTTTTGCTTTTAATCAAGGTTCTAAGGCCGCAGAAGCTGCTCGCGACATTTCTGCTGTGTATAGAGAGGGTGCCATGGCTGAAAGAACCGCTCGTGATTGGTATGCCAAGTTCAAAAAATTTTGACCTCAAAGACGCGCCTCGTTCTAGCCGTCCAGTTGAGTTCGATGAAGAGCGATTAAACCAACTTTTGCACCGAAAATTCTCGTCAAACGACAAGGGAACTAGCAGAGAAAATGGAATGTTCTCAAACTGCTATAGAGAAGCATCTTCACTCGATGGGAAAGGTTCAGAAGTATGGAACATGTGTTCCGCATGCTTTAAGTGACAACAACAAAAATCAACGAGCCACGATCTCCGCTGGTTTGCTTGGTCGTCACCGCTCAACTCATGGACACAAGGAGCGATTTCTTTACCGAATCGTTACAGGCGACGAAAAATGGTGCCTGTACATCAATATGAAGCAGCGTTTGGAATGGCTTAGCCGCAGGAAACAAGCAACACCGCGCGTAAAACAAGATCTTCATCCGCGTAAAACGATGTTATGCGTATGGTGGGACTGGGAAGAAACTATCCATTACGAATTACTTGAACGGGACCAAATTTTTAACATGGAACTGTATGTTCAATAGATGGAACGATTCGACACGGCTATTCAAGAGAAAAGATCTAATCGGCAGCATAGAGTTCTTCTGCTGCACGACAACGCCCGCCCTCATATAGCCGATATGATCAAGGAAGCTATTCAAACGCATGGCTGGGAAGTGCTGCCACTTCCGCCGTACTCTCCTGATTTGGTACCAACGGATTTCCACCTCTTTCAATCTCTTTCAAATGCTTTGTGCAGAGTTTCGTTCAATACTGATGCAGAATTGAGAGCTTGGCTGGATCAATTTTTCGAGTCGAAATCGGGTGATTTCTACCAACGAGGTATTGAAAATCTTGTTGAACGTTGGAAAGAATTTGTAAACAACAAAGGTGAATACATTACTGACTAATTAGTTGTTATCTTTTTATTAAACCTTT
>NC_068999.1:40621967-40623768 GCF_001194135.2 Octopus bimaculoides | reverse complement strand
GAGATAGATAGATAGATATATTTAACTATTTTGAAGATTATCGAAAAATATCATTTCTTTTGTTTTGCAAAGTATTCTTTCTATATCTGTTTTACTAACACGTACTTAATTTTACAATAATTACAGCTATCTAAAGAAAATTTGAACACGCAAGCGTCACACCTTCGAGACGATTTGAAATAGAAATTAGAAATTCAAACTGGTTCTTATATTGACTGAAATATCAAGGGGAATATACGACATCATTGAAATGAAAACACAAAATGAAAGAAAAATTAGAATAATTGAAAAATATATAAGAAAATGAACAAATGAATATAAGCGAATATAAGTTTTGAAGTTGAGCGTTGAAATATTAATATATATATTAGGCAGTTATTTGCAGCAGAACAGCTCATTATTTCTCAGACAAAGGCGATGCTAGTTGTTTCAACAAATATAAACGATATATGGTGCTGCGTTCTTAAGGTAAGGGTTACGAAAAAATGACAAGAGATTAAGGAATTATGAAAATAAAGAACATATTTATGTATCTCATTATGAGTACATGGATATCAAGTGGACACATCGCATCACTAACACCAAAATCTTCAACCGCACAAAGATACCCAGTATATTTCCCCTGCTCCAGCAGTGCCATTTGCGATGGCTCGGTCATGTGCATCGCATGCCGGACGGGAGGATCCCAAAAGAACTCCGGAATGGGGAATTGGCTACGGACACATGCGCACAAGGACGATCACATCGTCATTTCAAGGACGTCTGCAAGAGAGATACGAAGTCGCTTGATCTGGAAGTCCTGAGATGGGAGGATGTCACAACTGATTGCCCACGCTGGAGGCAAACACTGTGAAAGGGGATGAAGCCAGAGGAAGAGAAACAAAAACACGCCACAAAAGGAAAGCGCATCCGTGTTAAAGAAAAGCCAGTAGATTCGGTTAAGAGCTCCTCCAAATGCAATCACTGTACATGTGACTTATGCACCCATGTGATCCTCTACAGTCACAGCAGATACTGCACGACGACCACGACGATGACGACGCAACATATTCCCCTCATTTGGCCCCATCTGACTATCATTTGTTCTCCAACATGAAAAAAACCATTTGGCTGGGAACCAGTATCTCAGTGAAGATGATGTCATATTTGCTGTTGATGACTTTTTCGACCAACTAGATGAAAGGTTCTTCCCCATTATGATCCAAAGACTTCAACACCGAGGGAAGAAATGTGTGGACGATGAAAAGGACTATTTTGAAAACTAAACCTCATTTGGGCTCAGCCCATGAGAATATCTTCGTTAGCCTACAAGTTTTCAGTCGCCTCTCTTATGCATAAATAATTATGCGTGTCTGTAACTGTAGATGTATATGTGTTTATGAGTAGGCAGGTATGTATTTATCCTTGTAAATCTTTCTTATCTTGTGCTTGTCCAAGAACAAAATGCCCACGCACAAACACACATGTATGTATGCATTACGAACACACATAGAAAGTTAACGCTTATATGAGCAAAAACACCCGTATTTTCTGCAACATTTAGCTAATTATCTTAATGATGATTGTTGGAACTAATGAACGAAATTAATGCCATCACGTTAGAACAGGCAGATGCCATATTCTTCACCTTATCTCTGCTGCTGTAAAAAAGAAAAAATATATAATTTTTTAAAGTTGAGTGGATGTACGCAATCTGCACAGTCGCCATTATTAATTCACGCTAACAGTGACAGTGTGGGAAATAATGAATGAGAGAGATAGATTGATGTGTGTGTGTGTATATACATACATACATATATAT
>NC_068999.1:40620588-40621384 GCF_001194135.2 Octopus bimaculoides | reverse complement strand
AGAAGAAGAAGAAGAAGAAGAAGAAGAAGAAGAAGAAGAAGAAGAAGAAGAAGAAGAAGAAGAAGAAGAAGAAGAAGAAGCAGAAGAAGAAGAAGAAGAAGAAGAAGAAAAAGAAGAATAAGAAGAATAATAAGAAGGAGGAGGAGGAGGAGGAGGAGGGGATGAGCGGGGGATGAAGAAGAAGAAGAAATATGAGAAGACGTAGAATAGAAGAAGTGTGAAAATTAGGAAAACGGTTTCATAAAATTAAGTACATAAATACCTAAACAGGTTTATTGCAATGAACTTAAAAGCGGTTTATAAATGAAACACATACGTACTCTCTCACACACACGAACAACCTTACAACAAAAACATATTAAGTCGCTGGATCTCCGTCGTATTTGAAGACGATTTTCTCAGTTGTTCTCTGGAAACGAACCACCAAAGTCTTTTTTATGAGTTTTAATATGGGTGGCAGGAATATTTCACAGAAGTTATACATTTCAAGGAAACCCTAAGTGAATATGAACGGGTGCATTGAAGTAGAATGTGGAAACCTATGAATTACTTGCTACAGCGCCACAGAAGGACACCCAGAGATTTCATGTCTAACAATTTTCTGTCACGGTGCTTGTGGTGGGGCCACATTCCTGCAAAGATGGTAATCTGCACTGACTTGGACAGATATACCTACCTACCTACCTACCTACCTACCTACCTACCTATCTACCTACCTACCTACCTACTTACCTACCTACCTACCTACCTACCTACCTACATACATACATACATACATACATACATATATATGCGT
>NC_068999.1:40617393-40619838 GCF_001194135.2 Octopus bimaculoides | reverse complement strand
TATTTATATATATATATTTACATGCATATATGTCTAAATATATATGCATATATATATATACATATATATAGATAGATATATATACATACATATCTGCCTATATATATATATATATATGAAGTATTCGTGTTTGTGCGCGTATGTGCATGTGTGTGTGTCTGTGTTTGCTTATCTGTGTATATGTGTGTATGTATCTGTGTGTGTGTATCTGTGTGTGTGTGTGTGTGTGTGTGTATTGGTGTTCGTGCTGATAGGTTTCTACTTCCTGTTCTTGATCTCGTAACTTTTGTCTTTTGCATTGCTATTGATTTCGTTGTTTTCTTCTTTCTCGTTTTCTTTCTTCTGAATGGTCTTTCGTTTTCTTCTTTTTCTTTTCTCCACGTTATATTAAGCAAATCCATCACGTTTTGCATTTCATGTCACTCATTTCTTATAATTATAACTGTCATTATAAATACATGACGATGATTATGAATCACAATGATATTATATAGCAATTATAATGACAATAAAAATAAGAACAGCAACAACAATAAATTGACGGTAACGTACCTTTAGAAATATCATACCTTTAGTAATATCAAACAAGAAAACCTAAGAAAAATTGTCAACAGTTTTAGTATTGCCGTAAAATTGAGTATGATGTGAAGATTATGTTGTTAGACAAATGTGCGAAATCGACTTTAAGAAACCGCAGAATAACTAGCACCGAGAAAAATTATGTTATATCTCGGCATTAAAATCGGAGACTTAAATCCACAGTCGCATATACAAATATCTTGATATAAGCAAAATATCTAAAATGCAGCACAGAATGGCAAAAAGAATATTTATAGTGAATACTATAAAAAAGTTGACTAATGTTAAAAACTGAATTCAATGCTTGAACTGTAGGTTTAAATACGATAACCAAACCAATTATTAATTATAGCCATAATATAGTTAATTAAAGGCTGCTGAATTGAAAAATGTTGAGACTAGGAAAGTAAGAATCTACTCACTGCTTACAGATGTATTCGTTTAACATTTAGACCCATCCAAATATTCTAACTGTTTTATGTTCAAACTCGACTAGCATCACGTTTGAAACTCGGATTATCAATGAATTTGAATCAAACTTTTTTATGTCTGGGGAGAGTCATTCTCTTTTGGTGCCTTATAATTTAACACACTCACCGGTAAAATTTCTACTTATTTCTTTTTTTATTTTTCTAAAATTCTCGTTGCATATTGCAACCTTTTCAATAGTTTTGACTATTGAACAGTTTGCAAGACGCACCGAAACTAGAATTAGAGGTAATGTTGGCCTTATGTAGGGATGGTGTCATCCAAGCATATACTGTTTCAAAACTTAATATTTATAATCAAATACATATAGAAATATAAACAAATATATGTGTGTACTCATGTTCTTATATTTATATTTTCACATTTGTCTACTCTTTTAACAACACACCTTTTCATAATTCTTTTTCTTAATAATATTTGAGGAAACACACTTAACAGTATTATAAATGTCTGCTCATTACTTTATTATTTATTATTCAATTACCTTTATTTGTATTGCTTTGACAACCAAATTTATGCTAAATTATAATTATATAAATATATAACTCTAAATATAATTTTAACACATTCATACGGAAAAAAATCTTAAACAATTCTCCCCCCTCTTACATCCTACTAACTTAAAATTGATAATGAAACAGAAATAATAATCTAAATAAACCGTTCCTTCGTTACATTTTTATCTCTTCCTTCTATCCCTCCCCCTATTCCTTTTATCCTGTTATTTCCTCTTTCATCCTCACAATATCTTGACCCCCATCTAGCTCTCTTTTTTTCATTTTTTCTTTCTCTTTCTTTCTTCTTTGTTCCCCTATTCATTTTGACTAATACCATTCTCCTTCTAATATATATATCTATTTCCTTCTCTATAGAGTTACTTCAGTTTAAACTCGATTCTGTTGTAATTGACTTCAGATACAATAACCTTGTTATTAATATTTCTAGGGGGATGGATGTTATTAGGTAAATTAATGTTAGTATTAGTAAATGTATACCTATTTAACAGGCTAATATTATGTGAGGAGGTAATTTGTGAGAGATATTTTGTTGGAAAAAACAGTCCTAACCGTGTGTGAGTTCATAATAGAGTAATACCTAGAATTCTTGGGAAAATTCCTAAAAATAGCTTCCCGAAACTGCAAAGGAAGATTAGATTTAAATTGCCTCCCATAAGGAATAATTAACCAAATAGGTTTACTATTAGTTACCTTCTTTTTAGTGTAACTATCTTTGAAAGACATAAGTTTACCTTTGGAATAATACCAGTGATATCTTCGAAACATGTGTCGGAAGTAAAACAATTTGAGTAACACCTGCTTTGAACTCCATTTATATATATGTATGTATATATATATATATATATATATATATATATAT
>NC_068999.1:40616109-40616750 GCF_001194135.2 Octopus bimaculoides | reverse complement strand
ATATATATATATATATATATATATATATATATAAACATAAATATATATGTATGTATGCATGTATATTTATGTATATGTAAATGTATATGTATGTATGTATGTAATTATCTATCTAGTTCTCTCTCTCTCTTTCTCTCTAAATAAATAAATATATATATATATATATCTGTCTCTCTCTCTCTCTATCTCTCTCTAAATAAATAAATAAATAAATAGATATATATGTGTGTATATGCATGTGTGCGTTTGTGCGTGGTCTTCTACGAGGTAATGTGTTCCATGATGATAGTTTTGGTGGAAGGTACGATGGCAGCGATTGTCGTAATGAACTGACGCTTTGTTAAGGGTGGATGTGAATATAAGATGTAGACATCAAGTGTTCTCTAATGTAATGTTTCCTGTTTGTTGTGAAGCTCATCACAGACGCTGTTGCTGTTGCTGTTGTTGTTCGCAGTGCTGGTGGTGGCAATGATGGCGGCGTAAACATACCAAAATGTATAAAACAGTAAATGAAAGAAAACACGTGGTTGTATGGTTGGAATTGGTTTATTCAGACTATTTTTAAAAATAAACTCATTACCAGTGAGTTTACTGAAATGTAGGGCGCTTATATTTAACAAATGCATACTGTCATATATATA
>NC_068999.1:40615082-40615784 GCF_001194135.2 Octopus bimaculoides | reverse complement strand
CAAATAGTATATATACACACGCACACACACACACATACACACGTATATATATATGTATATGCGCATTTATTCACACTTTGCTTTGTGCATATCTCATTATAAAACTATGCATGTGTTATATACTATTTGTGTATTTAACCTATATACACCATCTAAATTGGCCGTGCTTTCTATACCTTACCTGTGTATGTGTATATACAGATACTTTATAGAAAAATCCGCATTTTCCATATTTAATGGGGAACTGTGTTCTTTTGAATTTCTTAAGTCTTTGAATATACATATATTTAATATTCCTGTCTTGTTAGAATACTTTGGATGTGACGTTTTGTTTCGAACCCACTCAATGGTAGCGCTGGTAGATTAATTAGTTAAAACTTTATTTTAGTCATCAACAATCACCATCATTGTAAGGCATCAAACACATGCCAAATCTCTTTAAAGAAACGGAGTTACAGTCATTGATTCCGTAATGTGACAATTCTTATTCTGGTTCATTTTAACATGAAGCTTATTTGGTAGAGACGTTTGAAAATGCATAGGAAAAAGACATACAGAAAGAGACAAAGTATTTTATATATAGAGAAACATATACGTATGCATAAAAAACTTTGATATATTCATAAACAATTTTCAATTGTTTATGATATATCCTTTGTAATGTAACTTTTAAATTCCCTTCGTCATATATATATATATATA
>NC_068999.1:40613781-40614876 GCF_001194135.2 Octopus bimaculoides | reverse complement strand
AGAATTGCATTAAATAGATTTTTGTGAAGCCTGGTGTGTGATGCAGCTACGATATGGACAAGATTATGAGAAGATAGGAAAGAGAATTGATGGGGGTGTACTGGTACCGAATAACAAAATTGGTAGCACGAAAATCAAATCCTCTTCCTGTATATACATAAATGTTTTCGAAAAAAGACGAAAAAGAGCTGAAATATGAAACGTGGAGATTTTACACTAAAAAAAAAAAAAAATTAAGGTTTAGTATCCTTGATAGCATACACTAGCATATTAATCGGCTCCACTCTTGATTTCGGCAGCCCAATTCCAGAGAAAGGAGCTTTTAGTACATTAAAGCTAAAATGAGGTCCAACTTATATGAAATTCAGAGTGATATTTTGAGACTATATTTCGGAAAACGTGTGCGTCTTATATACCATTTAATACCGTAATACATAAATTTTAGAAGCGTATTCAGGCATCAATAGTTGTTGCTATTTATTAGTCTGCAAGGATTCTGACGGCCTTCAGATTGCTTTTTTTCGAATGTGTTTATGAATTTCATCAGTCTTAGATGAACCGTGAAGAAAATTATTTCCTCTAAGTATTACCCTTTAGCTGTCGATATATTTTTATCATAACTGTCGGACCTGCAACCTGCAGCACTGCCCAGTGCAGGACTATCTTCTCGGAAGACCACTTACGAGTTAACGCGTTTCTCTCGGAGCAACTCATATTTCACTAAAATTATACCGACAACATCGATTTCTATGATGATCGACAGCATGACAGTAATGCTGTTTAAATATACTAATACAGCTCTTCATGCTGAAATGAATCGTAAAATGACCTTCTTTTGTTGTCAAAACAAAACAAAAGAAAAAACACAATATAAATATCAATCGAAGACTGAGATTAATATGTTCGTTCCGTCTCTGCCTTACGAAAATTATTTGTGATATATTGTCAATGCTAGGCATCGATTATCAATACTTAGAAAACATCTATTAAAATAAAGTAAAACTAAAATATATTGACGGAAATTGCTGAAGCCCATTTTATATATACGTACACACACACACACACACACACACACACACACACACACACACACAC
>NC_068999.1:40611809-40613366 GCF_001194135.2 Octopus bimaculoides | reverse complement strand
TATATATATATATATATATATATATATATTCCTAAGCACTAGGCTCGATTTGTTCGACTAATTCCCTCCAAGGCCGTGCCCCAGCATGGCTGCAATCCAATAAATGAGGCACGCAAAACATAAGATAACGTGTGAAACAAGTAAATGAATTCCTCCCACTATTGACCTAATTTCGTATGCATATTTTGATGCTTCACACGACAAAAACTACCCAACTAAGCAAAGCATTATTTTTATTCATCTATTGTGAGATATTCTCTAACATGACAATAATTACTCCCAAAACGATATCCGGAATAATTCCAGAAAAGTTAAAGAATATAAAAACAATATAAATCAATAAAGACAAAAAAAAGCAAGAAATAAACAAACAAAAACACGGCTCGAAAAGGACAAAAATAAAGCTTAAAATAAAGCTAGAGAAGACATAAATTAACAGTTAAAAAGAAATGGCGCCGGTCACATGACAGGCGTGCTTCTGATCACGTGTTATCTGGAGAACGAGTACATTAATCCGCCATTATGTAAAGTGCAACTTAATCGGTGCTACCAAAACCAGAGCAGGAATCAATAAAATATTACTTATTCCTGGTACGGAAGAGTAAACCAGGATCAATTAGTCGCCGCTAGATGTCACCATAATCTGCTTTCTTCTACACCATTCGTCGTCAATTTCCATAGCATTTTACAGAAGTATCACATGTGTAATTGTGTGTTTGAATGTGTGTGTGTGTGCCTGTGAATGTGCCTCTCTGTGTGTGTGTGTGTGTGTGTGTGTGTGTGTGTGTGTGTGTGTGTGTGTGTGACTGTCCGTGTGTGGGCCTCAGGCTAAATACTTAATAGATGCGATATCTATTATAAGTGGTCGTTTAAGAATTGGTCAGCTATTGTCTGAAATTCTGTCTCTTCTTCACTCTCTCACAATTCACAGGCACATGCGCACGCGCACACAATCACATTCACAGTCACATGCTTATACGAATCAGTATAAGCATATATAGGTTATGTGTAAAAAGTCGCATAAGAATATGCATACACATACACACGCAGACATCTCCACCTGTCCCCACCATCTATCTATCTATACATACATACATACATACATACATACATACGTATACATGTTAGTGTATGTGTGTGTTTGTGTACATAGATACACACACATAAGCAGTGGAATTCGTCTATAATGACTACTTGTTCACTCATAAATACGCCGTGTTCACGACCCCGTATTCGTTAGCGGTGATGCTTTCACAATATAAATATCCTTTTGGACACGATATTTAATCAATCGCAAGATACATTCACAGAGGTCTTTCTGCCTATTCCACACACGTAGATGAATCGAAGATATTAATGTATTAGCGGATCGTTGAGAGATGAAGTAAATGGTGATCCTTGACCGACGCAATGGGCGGTGAGTATATTTACTATTTAGTGTCTGTATATGTCACCTACAAATAGAAGTATAGGTGTATCCATGATGATTAGCACAGAGAAATCTATCTATCTATCTATCTATCTATCTATCTATCTATCTATCTATCTATCTATCTA
>NC_068999.1:40606960-40611253 GCF_001194135.2 Octopus bimaculoides | reverse complement strand
ATCGCCGCGAGCGCTATATCATTTCTAGGATGTGGAAAATATTCCATTAGCATTGCTCAGATGATGTTGCCATGAACTTTAAAATTCATCCAAGCCCTGACCCTTGTATCATCCGCTCTCTACGAAAGCTATGCTCGCGTCACATCAAAACCCTAAGAATTATTTCACTTCAGCTGGCCCTGCTTTCTTTAGCATCATGCCAAGGCAAACGAGAAAAAAAAAACAAAAAAAAACGATCTCATAACATTCAAGTTACTGCTGGGCAAATTCTCCCCACCAAATTCCAGATAAACCACGTATATCCGCATATATCTCTACAAACAAAAACGTTTTACACGAACGGACCACGGTACGTAAAGACTGACCGTAATATGAAACATCATTAAATGTCTTCGGCCAATCATGGTCGAAACTTTTCTTAGTATTCTATATGTATATATACATATACTCGTTTATTTCATCTTGACTGCGACTGCCTTTAGTCGTACAAATCGACCATAGGACTTATTCTTTTTAAGCCTAGTACTTAATCTAGCGGTCTCTTTTGCACAGCCGCTTTCGGAGACATAAGCACCCCAGCATCGGTTGTCAAGTGATTTTGTGGGGGTCAATCATTATCCAAAGATAAAAATGTATCTATCTATCCATTTATCCATGCATTCATGCTCACATAAACGTATCTAAGTTTATATATATATATACACACATATATATAGCAACATAAATATACATACATAAAGCTGATGCCGTACGAGTAATATAAATCGGGTAATTAATTGTGTTAATAATTCAACGTATATTCACAAAATTCTTTTACCTAATTCTGTCCTACTCTTTTCACATATCAATTCAAAATATTATATGGGACCCTAAAATTCACAGATGTTTCCCAACGTGTTTCGAGCGGAGTAAACCGGTTGGAAGAGATTCTATGCTACCCATTTTTTCTTTCATTTTATATTATTTTGTATTGTGTTTAAGAATTATGTGTGAAAAAAGAAATTGTGGAACTTCGGTATCACGTTTGAAACGATTTCCTTTGTGTTAGCTAGAAAGAATGCAAACAATTCATATATATATATATATATATATATATATATATATAATGTATATATCTAATAAGAGAAATTGTACAAAATGTACAAATAGATGATGAATAAAGCACCGGGACAGTTTCGATTACCTGTTCTTATCCGTAGATTTATTACAGGAAATTCGTAGTGGCGGCTGGAGTAACAGTATTAATAAAATAGGAGATGGATTGTGTAATAGACATTATTGGGTACAGCACATGTTTCGACCCGCTCTGGGTACCTTCAACTACATCAATAAAAAAATATATATGTATGTGTTTGTGTCTCCGTGTTTGTCACTCCACCATCGCTTGACAACCGATGTTGATGTGTTTACGTTCCCGTAAACACAGTTCAGAAACAGTAAGGGAAATGTTAACCATTTGCTCTACATAGATGATCTGATGTTTTTTTAGTAAGAATGAAACAAAAGTAGATTTCTTAATACAGACTGTAAGACTCTTCAGCAAAGACATAGGCATGGAATTTGGCATAGAAAAGTGTACAATATTAGTCATGAGAAGGAGACAGCGAAGGCATCCAATTTTCTGATGGCTAGATATTAAAATCATTGAAAGGGGGAGGGAGTCATTAGTATGTAGGAGTATTAGAATCTGACAGAATACTGACTATAGGAATGAAAACTAAAATTGAGAAAGAGTACATCAGAAGGGTGAGGAAGCTAATGAAGTCAAAGTTAAATGGCCCGAATCTAGTGACGGCTGCAAATACTTGGGCAGTATCTGAAAATCGTCAGCAGCTTTTGTACATCGGACAAAAACTCAATTAGTAAAGCTGGACAGAAAAACTAGGAAGGAGTTCAATATGAATGGAGGACTCCACCTAAGGGCAGGAGTAGCAAGATTATACTTACCAAGAAAGGAAGGCAACGAGGAGTTTATATTGTGTGAATTAGGGTTAGTTCAGCAAAATAGTTTCTACGTGTAAATAAAGAGATGATATTTTCCAGTATAGTTCAAATAGTACTCTTATGATGTGTTAGTTCGTATATTATAAAACAATATTCCAGCAATAATTTCTTGGTAAAGTCTCGATGAAACAATTGTAATATTATGCAATAAAACGTGTTCTAACTCCATTCTCCCTGTTAAAATTTATATAAAATCTACAGACAGTCTCGGATTTTCAGATGTAACGTTAGGAAAACGATCAATTCTCGCTCTAAAATCGTATTAGATAACAAATACTCGTATATTGCTGTTCTAAAGCAGACTCCAAGGTAAATAACCCAATTGAATTGATATAGCTATTTATAAATATAAATATATATATATATATATGTAGTGTGTGTATATATATATATATATATATATATATATATATATATATACACAAATAGACTCATACACATGCATACACACTCATACACGTAGATACATAAACACATATTCACTTACACATACACACACACACCTAAATTTACCCAAGTATTCTATTGCGAGTAGATGTTAAATTTGGAAGTAAGGCTATACGCATCGATGAAAAATATATGCCTCTGTGCGTGTCTATACGCAAGGATATATACGTAAACATATACACACACAAGTGTACATATGTACTGGGATCTATTTCTGTCATCGTGTTCGTGTATATGTGTATATGTATGTATGTATGTATGTATGTGTGTGTGTGTGTGTGGGTGGGTGCGTGCGTGGATGGATGCAGTGTATCTCTAAAGTTTTCAAGATATCATGATATTGATTCTGGAAAACTTCCTTTCAAAGTTATACATTGGGAGTCGTCAAAATATTGGCAAAATGCCTTTTCGAGTATTCCCAAGAATCCTTCGTGTGTTTACGACTATAATAGTTTATTTGCGTTTCCTAATGTTAACTTCTCCTAAATACCGTCTTAGAATTTGCTGCTGGAAAATTCGCTCCGTATATTACACTACAATATTACGCAGCATCTGTACTTCTTTCCTTGCCAGATGCAACATTCTTTAATCAGAATATATTTGCATCAAAGACCGATTCCTTTGCCAGCAGACAAAATCCAGTTTGGTTTAATTAAATTCAATCGATTTCACGGCAAATCAGAAGGCTCGTATTTATGGGTATGTCTATAATTGTTTATACCATCCCTATCGCAATACTAGAATGGCACTTGGTGCTATTGCTTCCGGAATCCACGGTTGTATTTGATCTCAGCACGGAAACGTGTTTTCGCCCAGCATTCTAGCGTTTCTCCCAATATCTCACTTTTTAATAAGATTGTTTGAGGGCAATGGATTAACGTCTGTTATTACTATTGCTAAGGCGGTGAGCTGGCACAGTGGTTAGCACACCAGACAAAATGCTTGCGGCATTTGTTAGTCTTTAAGTTCCGGTTTCAATTCCACCATGGTCGACTTTGACTTTCATACTTTTGGGACGACAAGGAATGTACTTCTTCTCAAAATGTTGTTATTATTTTTATTATCATTATTATTGAGTGAGAGAGCAGCGCACACCATTGAAGTGACGCTGGGATTCAGATATACGAGACTACGCGTCCGATAAGGGCACCCCAAGTACATGCTCCACAACTATATGTGCCGGACACAGTGATCTTATATCAAGATACACTGCACACATTTGCAGGTGGGGTCCGGTTAAAATTCTTTTCCGGTCGAGTAGCCCATCCCACTCAAAAAAAATCTCTGGATAAGAATGGCTTAATGATGATGAATTAAATACGCATATTTCGAGAGAAGAATTATTCAAACCTCTAAGAATCCTTCTCAACACAGGGCTATAACGCTCCCCCACTGCTCCTGTTCGTGATCAGAGATACAAATGTCGCAGCCACCAAGTAACATGCACAACTGGTGAAGGTCAAGCAACTGACCAGCAAATCTGCAATAGTGAGCAGAATATTTTACACCAAGACGAAACATGTGCATAACATTTCTTATTCAACTAATATCAGAAGTCAAGAGAACCAAATGAACTCCTCCTCCTCCTCATCATCATCATCATAATCATAATCATTGTTATGATTATGATTATTGTTATTATTATTATCATTATTATTATTATTATTATTATTATTATTATTATTATTATTATTATTATTATTATTATTATTGCTACTACTACACTGAGCATAAGTGGTTTGGAGTTTACAAAGACAATCAAAACAACTAGCATCTGGAACATTTCCAGAATTGAGGCAGTTTCCAGGATTTGATTAAAAAAAAGTTAATCAGAAGAACCAA
>NC_068999.1:40604728-40606689 GCF_001194135.2 Octopus bimaculoides | reverse complement strand
TGTGTGAGCATGTGTGTGTGAGTATGTGTGTGTGTGTGTGTGTGTGTGTGTGTGTATGTGTTTGTGTGTATAAAAGGCTTGTCGCTGATCTATAACTTAATAACAACGTTCTAAGGGAAAAGAAAAAAAAGTTTTCCTCTTAGAGTGTATGGATATAAAAAAGAGTTATTGGTAAACAGAAGTTATTGCAAACACCAAATAGAGACCGAAAAATCTAAGCGCGGAATGGATTGATTACCAAAGAAGCCTTTAGCTGCATAGCACATAACTGGATATTGGAAACATTGCACATACAGTGGATAGCCTCAGTATCAAGGCAATACATCAAGCACGCAGTGCCAAAGCAGAACACATCGATAACACAGCATGAAAAAGATAATATGATAAAATCTAGCTGTCACATGAAGAACATTTCAGAAAATCTCCTTATCCCCAATGTAAGTTGCTTATAGCTCTGAATCCATTAACACATTTACAACATAAGAGCACCGGCAGTTAAAATACTGAGCCGACCTGCAAACAATCTCTCTCAGACAGATGAAGTAAAATTATAGACAGCTGACAACATCGAGCTGAAGTACCTAGTAAATGGTGCATAAATCCTGTTGTGATAAATTTTGGATGGGATTAAAGTAATATGTCAAACATAATATTAGACGAGGAAAAGTAATTGGAACTGAGGTTATATTTACAGAGTGAAAACAAAAAATTAGAACAGAACATATCATGCAAATACTTTGGAGCAGATGAAACTAATGCGATGGAATGCACAAAAATGAAGGAGTAACTGGGAATGAAAATACCGAAGAGAAGCTAGACTTATACTGAACAATACCTACGTCTAATTTATTGTGCCTTAGCTATAAATTAAAGCAGCAAATTGTCGTTTAAAGCTAACAAATAACACAGCTAACTAGAGTATTTGTATTCTTGGGCTAATTTCATTTCAGAGCGATGCTTTGCAATTTTAAAATCAGTTTAATGATTTCAGAGTGAGATTTTTCCACTTCAACGCTAGAAAAATGATTTTAAAAATGAATAGTTTTAAAACAACATGTAATATCAAAGAAGTGAAATGCTCACTTTACCACTTTTCTCAAACCAAACAACCAAATAAAACCGTTAGCTTGTTCCATGGCTGTACACTACACCATTCATTTTTGAAATGGACAATGCTATAGAAAATAAGATAAACAGGGGGAATTACCCTTTCTATTACTAGCTTCGGGTGGTTATCTGCCAGGCATGTAATTTCATCTGAGACCGTGCGTTGAAAATAAAACAATTACAGCATAAAGTTACATATTAACCACGCAAAAACACACAGCGACGGTTAACTTAACTTAAGCATTTTCCATTTGATGTCAATCATTTGAAGCCTAAATATACTTGGTGTGACAAAAATTTTGATATCAAATAATAAATGAAGTCAGCACTTCACCCTACCCTGTCTAGGGTGAGGACCGGGATTGAAGAGCTTGGAATTCGAAAGCCAACAGTTCCTTAGTATCTTGCATAAATGTCTGAGAAATCTAGATGGAGTTGCGGAAGATCAGTTGCAGATTAACGTCCCAGATGAGCCTACAATGCGGCAAGTACCTCAAATGATGACAGCGATATCCAAATCCCTCCTTCACCAGAAGCCAATCACAAAAGGAATGGTGCCACAGTATGGCCGTAAGCTTTGGGTTGAAACGCATATAAGAATAAAGAATAAAATTTGTTGTGTGTTTTTAATAACTGATATCTGTTGATTGAAATTGAGCAAGATTTTTTGTTTTGTTATCATTTGATTAAACATCAAAATAAAAAAAAATATATTAAAAAAATGCTGATTATTTACAGCTAGATACGAATTCACAAATTGGATTATTTTATTCTGAACAAAACGAAGAAAGGATGGTCGTCTTCTCCAATAAAATAAGAATATGGAGTTTTCGTATCTTTTATCTTTCCTTTTA
>NC_068999.1:40599580-40604661 GCF_001194135.2 Octopus bimaculoides | reverse complement strand
ATATATATATATATATATATATATATATATATATAAGACAAGATATATGTAATGGTCATTACATATTCGTTTATAGAGCAAATTTGGTTTACAGCTGTTTCCAATAGTCATTATAAGCACGTTACTGATAAGCTTTACTCAATTGATCAGTTAAGAAAAATTGAACATCCTAATATATATATACATAAACACAATATCTCATCAGGAGTAAAGCTATTTTTTAAAAATATCAACTAGATTATGGCTGGGATGTAAGCGTTTACTCAATGTAGTCGCCCTGAAGACGAATACCTCCTTAACCTTGGTCACCAGCTCGGTCTTAGTGTTGCAGATAGAGCAGTTAGTGGTCTTCTTACCCGCGACCAACCTATATTAATCCTTGGGATTATTAATCCTTGGGATTATTAATCCTTGGGATTATTAATCCTTGGGATTATTAATCCTTGGGATTATTAATCCTTGGGACCAACCTATATTAATCCTGATGC
Organism: Octopus bimaculoides; assembly: GCF_001194135.2. Lineage (NCBI taxonomy): Eukaryota > Metazoa > Mollusca > Cephalopoda > Octopoda > Octopodidae > Octopus > Octopus bimaculoides. Next base: position 40,604,173 of record NC_068999.1, on the reverse strand, counting down.
CAAACATATGACCTACCAGCAGCAATTCTGTCAACTCGAGTTAGAACACACTCTCTGTCAGCTTCACATAGTCAACTGAACTGAGTCTAAGACTCTGTTCAGAGATGTGGAGTGGCATGATGTCACCCTCACTGGAGTCGCACTTAAAGACCTTCACAGTATGGAGGAACTTGGTTTTCATCTCACGTATTACAGGTTATACAACATCCACAGCGCAATGAACAACAGTCAAGATGTCAGCATTTTGATACCCAACGTGAAACATCATGACATTCAGATGGCTAAATTTGGGATTTGCAGAGGGTCAAAGTTGGTAGCAAAAACAGGACATTGCAAGCGAACGGACAGGCCTGTAAGGCCATAATGAGGTGAAGTGGAGAAACAAGCTTTGACGGGAGACAGACAAAAATGTGAGCTATCCCTGTAGCTCAACGAGGAGAAAGAAATTCGAGTTATGAGAAGAAGGATGGCCGATGGTTACGCGTGAGCAACGAGAGAGTCAAGGAGGAAGAGTGATAGAGAGAGAGGGACAGATAGAGAACGCTGAAGGAGGAGGAGAAGAATTAGAGACAGGAGGAGAAAGAAAAAAAGGGGAGATAAATAGAATATAAAAAGAGGGAGGGAGAGAGAAATAGAGATAGTGCCAGTCCGCCACTGCCAACATGCAATTGGTTTCTCGGAGACAAAACATGATATTCCTTTTATAATGAAGCACATCTTTCATCGTTTGTTATATAATTCTTTCAGTCATTCAACAGCGGTCATGCTGGGGCAGCGATCTGAAGAATTTTAGTCGATATAATCGAGCAAAGTACTTGGTTTTATTATGGCCTTGTACTTACTCTATTGGATTCTTCTGCTGAGCGGGTTTCTTTCAGTTTCCGTCCACCAAATCCACTCACAAGGTTTTGGTCAGTCCGAAGCTATAGTAGAAGACACTTTCCCAACACACACATGCACACAGACACACAGACACAGACACACAGACACAGACACAGACACAGACACACACAGACACAAACACACACACACACTAACAAACGAACACACACACACATATATACGGCGGGCTTCTTTCAATTTCCCTCTACCAAATCCACTAACAAGTCTTTGGTCGGCCTGAGGCTATAGCAGAAGACCCTTGCCCAACAGACAGACAGACAGATACACAGACAGAGACAGACAGACACACACCCACACATACAGACAAGCACACACACATATACGACGAACTTCTTTGAGATTTCGATCTACCGAATCCACTCGCAAAGCCTTGGTCAGCCCGAGGCTATGGTAGTCCTTCTTACCCAAGGTGTCACGCAGTGAGACCGAACCTGGAAGCATGTAGTTGGCAAGCAAACGTCTTACCACACTGCCACACCGGCACCTACATACGCAAGAGAATTTCAAAATCTTCGTACACCTATAAAATTTAGCAAAGGGATAGCACCCTTTTGAAAAAGACGACATTTTTATTTAAGAGTTAAGTCAGTTTATGATTAGTTTAAGTGAAATGTGCTGACTTTGAAATCTGTAATCTCAGTTTGAGGCGACATATACTTGCTTTAAAATCTTTGTTCGTATTCAGAAGTGACATGAGCTCACTTTGAAATTTCTTGCCTTGCTTTGACTTGACATGTGTTCACTTATAATTACAAATACTCTAGTATTGGAAAGTTGTACTTGTTACTATAATTGTCTATAGTAACTGATTGAAGCAGTTGTACGATGAAAAGAGGATTTCTAATATTGATATAATGTAATTCTTTCATCTTTTTGTGGCGTCCATGGAGCGGGTGCGAAAGGATTGGCGGAGGTCAGTGGTGGTGGTGGTGGGTCTACGATTTGAAAACTACTTTCTCGACCCATTGATGTGGAGAATTCGGAGAGAGAGAGAGAGAGAGAGAGAGAGAGAGAGAGAGAGAGAGAGAGAGAGAGAGAGAGAGAGAGAGAGAGAGAGGGAAAGAAAGAGATGGGGAGAGAGGGAGAGAGAGTAGGTGACAGAGAGAGAGGCAGAGTAAGAGAAAAAAAGGAAATTGAAGAGAGATAAAGATTAATGGAGAATGGGACAGCGTAGTGAAGGGAAGGAAGAGGGAGGGAAGAGAGTAAGAACAACAAAGAGATAGTGATAGTGATAGAGGGGGTGAGAGATTAGAGAGAGGGGGATGACTGATAGATAGAGGGAAATAAGGAGAGACAAAGAAAGGGAAAGAACGAGAGAGTAAGTGCTAAAATTTGAGAGAGACAGACATAGACAGAGAGTGATGAGAAACAGAGATAGATTGATGGATAGATAGATACAGAGAGAATGAGAGAGAGAGAGAGAGAGAGAGAGAGAAAGAGAGAAAGAGAGAGACACAGAGAGAGAAAGAGAGGGGGAGAAAGAAAGATGAGAAATTATGTTACTGTAAACATGAGGATATACTGGACATTCAATTAGGTTTTCGATGCAGGAAACGCGAGAGGAAACCAACATCTCCACAATGAAGAATAGAAGGACATTTTAAATTATAAATTGCTCTAGTTTGGTACTCTTTTATCCACTTCGGTAACCGCTGGGTGAATATATCGATCCTAGTCTTCTGATGTATTAATTCTCTTTTAATTGAGCGCAGCCATAGTTGTGAGATTAAGAATTTCATGTCCGAACTACACGATATCCGGTTTAATCACAAAGCGTGGTTCACTGTGCAAGTATATTGGTGCATTTTATTCACCGCTCGGTGTAATACCCCCACAAAGTCCTTTGGTACCGTTAGAAGGATACAAACTATTACATGTATCTAGGCCAACTATTTAGTTAAAGTATGACCTCTGCATTTCCTCTCTAATAGTTGGATTGGAGCCTGGAATTCATGTAATTGGCGTTACCTTCCTTTCTCTGAGGAAGCCATAAAACCATTGATTAGAAACGACCCATATTTCTTTCGTTGGGTACAAACGAAAAACTGTGTTCTGTGACATCCATGCGTTTCCGAAATTTTTGGACCGACCACTCATAAGTGGAGATCTTTCAATATAACAAGGCTACATTCAAAATTAGGACTATTTAGTTTTCTTTTCTCCTGTGATAATGTTTTGTTTTTCTCATAATATATTGGTGTGTGTGTGTGTGCGCGCGTATGTGGGTGACTTATGTGTGTGTCTGTGTGTATTCACATATACACAATGACAAAAAAGTATATATATAGGCGCAGGTGTGGATGTGTGATAAGTATCCTGCTTACCAACCACATGCTTCCGGACTCAGTCCCACAGCGTGGCACCCTGGTTAAGTGTCTTCTACTATAGCCTCGGCGAGCCGATAAAGCCTTACGAGTGAATTTGGAAGACGAAATCTGAAGGAAACCCGTCGTAATGTATATATATATATATATATGGACCTGTGTGTGTTTGTGCGTCTGTGTTTGTCCCTCCAGCATTGCTTGACAACAGATGCTGGTGTATTTACGTCCGTGTAACTTGGCGGTTCTGCTAAAAGACCGATAGAATGAATACTAGGCTTACAAAGAATAAGCCCTGGCATCGATTTGCTCGACTAAAAGCAGTGCTCCATCATGGCCGTAGTCAAATGATTGAAACAAATAAAATAAAATTAAAAAAAATATGTATATGTCTATATCTACGATTGAATGAATGAATATATCTATCTATCTATCTATCTATCTATCTATCTATCTATCTATCTATCTATCTATCTATTTATTTATCTATCTATCTATCTATCTGTCTATCTATCTGTCTATCTATCTGTCTATCTATCTGTCTATCTATCTATCTGTCTATCTAGAAAATCATCATCTTTATTCTTCATTCAGTATTATTATCATCATTGTTGTTGTTGTTGTTGTTGTTCTTGCTATTATTTACTCTGTGGTAAATATATTACAGCAGAGTGCTTAATAATTATTAGCTAATTAATGAATGATGCGATGATTGTTTGAGTAAGAAGCAGTACACTTGTTACTCCTTTTTTGCACTCAGGCAGACTCTATGATAGTCTGAACTGGAAAAATCGTAACCATTTTGACATAAAACGCGCATCCCCCACACACACACATACACCTACAGACAGACTGACATACATACACACACACACACACACACACAGGTGTAGATGCGTAAGAGAAAGGATAGTGCATTGGTGACGGCACTATTGGACAGCTGAAGCACGTGCTCACATCTATGGTCTTGACTCCAGAGGAAATAAACCTTGTAGTTAAGGGCATGTTAATCCATGTTAATTGATGAGAATGTTTGCTGCCTTTAGATTCACAGTATCTCAGTCAAGATCGGAATCAATCACCGTCAGGCTTTTGTTTAATTGATCATGAAACGGAGATATCTTCCATGAATCAATAATTTTATCTCTTATGTCATTCAGAATATCTTAGTCTGTGTTCACTTGAATCTTGCTTCTAGCCAGTCTGTGTTATTCCTCTTAGTTCAGTTTCATTTCGCATACATCCGCATATGCATATACACATATGTATATGTAAATGTATGTATGCATGTATCTATCTATGTATGTATTATGTATGCATGTATGTACATACGTACGTACATGTATACTGCATACTTATGTATATATAT
>NC_068999.1:40598089-40599354 GCF_001194135.2 Octopus bimaculoides | reverse complement strand
ATATATATATATTTGTATATATATATATATATCGATTCATACAATCGTGTGGCTAACAGAGGAAGCTCCTCAAGCAGAGTCGGCTAGCAGACGACATACTAATTCAATTCATAAAATGCATAATGGAGAGTTCAATGCTACTGACATAAATCATAAATGATCAGGAAGTATGAGAGGTGAATGCATCTATTCAACCATTTACCATCGTTAGGCTAACGATGGTTTCGCAGCCCTTTCCATATAATAATAATTTCAGTGTATAATAAATTGTGTTTGCAGGTCTGCTCTAATATGCATTCTCCACATTATAGATTACAATTGAGTATTTACAAATCAGTGCAGGGAAAGAAAGCTAATCCACTGATGAACAAAACACCACTGTTACACCAATGCTTCATCTTTAATTATACAGGCATGTTTTTTTTTTCTCTTTATGGATGGAATGTAAGGATGACCGATACTAAAAATATATAAAGATAGGTATGAGGAACTCAGAACAATTTAATGCTAGTCTTGAGGGTTCTTGAGAGGAAGAAAATTCATATTATCAACTGCTTAGTGGGCGCAGATCTTTCGATTGTGAGTATTTTGATCTGTATTGGTTGAACAGATCTCCAAATTTAGAGAGTTATTTATGATGGAGATGTAGAACAATAGTGAAACATATTTCGTATGGCAAAGAGCGCATTTTGAGCCACTCACCTACAAGAACAGATAGCAACAACGTTTAGTTAATTGAACTTCTCCCACCTTCCATAAGATACTATTAAATTTTTCTAAACTTTTTACTTCATTTCTGGCAAGTATATAATTAAGTAAAAAGATATCAATTACAATCCCCCGCTTAAACACACATACGCGCGAGCGCAAGTGCGCGCGCACACATACACACACACACACACACACACAAACACACACACACAAGCACATTCACAGACATGCACACGCCTATATGCAAGTATTTATATGCATATATGTATATACATATATAAATGCATTTATATATTTACATATATTTATGTATATGTATACATGTGTATATATATGTATATATATGTATATATATGTATATATACAGACATATATATATATACTTTTATAAATATTTGTATCTCTCTCTATACATACATACACACATACACGCACATATATGCATATGTGTGTGCGTATGTACACACACACACACACACATATATATATATATATATATATATATATGATTATATATATATATAGATACATACATATCTAAATATATGTATATA
>NC_068999.1:40596799-40597900 GCF_001194135.2 Octopus bimaculoides | reverse complement strand
ATATATATATATATATATGCATATATCGGTACGCATATGCTGCATGTATGCGTGTGTTCTTGGTATCGCTTATGATGTGTTTGGCGTGTATCTTAATCTTCGATTCAACGGAATCCCAACAAGAGTTTTTGACATGAAACAGATAATCATAAAATGGCAAGAACAAGTATAAAATACAAAAAAAAAAAACTGACAAATAACAGTCTATTACCCAAGGAAAAGATTCGCCAAGGTAAAAAACAGAAAATCCTCTAATCTTCGTATCAATGGAATTATTCCTTCAGATTTCAACGCCATTTCTCTGTACAATTTTTCATTTGCATTTCATGGAAATTTATACCGACGTTAGTCTAGTTTCGGCAAACCACAAAGAATGTAACCACACGCATGCACAGATACACGTACACAAACAAACGAACACAGAGCATAGAGACAAACATATACCCAAACAATCGCCGAACCACAAGTAAAAGCACACACGCACAAACATACACACTCCCACATGAACAACAACACAAACACAAAAGGAACGGAAGCAAATAAAATTTGACACACAAATGCACGCACACACGCTCAACAAAACGTGATAAGAAAGAGATATGAGCACACACAGTTGAACACACACAAGACATATGCACACACTTGCTCACAAACAAACATATGTATATGTGTAATTATGTATGCATATATGGACATATCTGTATATTCATATATATATATATATATATATACAAACTGAGAGAAATATCTATATATGTATACGCAGGTATACGTAATCATACATACAGCCATTTATACACATCTATATAAGTATATACACATTTAAAAGTGATTGCTTTATCGGAACGAAGCATCATTTTTTATCTTATTGAAATCTAAAGAAGTCGCCATAAGGAAAAGACTTTCAAAGATTGTACATTAGCATTATCATTTTTTCTTTGTAAATATGTAAGTATATATATCCATACACGTTCAATACGGTCGTCTATATGTGTATATGTATATATGTCAGTAGTACCTATATATATATGTACGTGTACATACATGCATACAGACATACAAACATAAGTACACACACACATATATATATATGTATATATA
>NC_068999.1:40591954-40595949 GCF_001194135.2 Octopus bimaculoides | reverse complement strand
TATATATATATATATATATGCATATGTATATATGTATGTATATATGTATATACGTATGTCTGTATTTACTCACGCACTCATACACACAAAAAATTGAAGAGATAAAAAAACAAGATGTCTGCTTGCCCCTTAAGCAATAAGACGTTCTAACAATCAAGACTTTCAATAGTATATGACAATTAAACTATATTTTAATATATTTTTTTTTGTATATTTTCTTTATCTTTGTAACAAATACATTATTTATATATTCATTTTCGCTTGTTGTCATTTTGTTTTTGTAGTGTTGTCGATGTTATTGTATTTGTGTGTGTTGTGTTGTTTGAATAATGTATTTTTTTATATATTTGTTACTTCATAAATTTTCAACATACGTTGCGTGGATTTTAATTAATAAGGATGCAATCATAATTAAAATACGACTATCTTTTCAGAAAGAATGAAAAGAAAAAAACAAAGAAAAGAAAAATCGTAAAGTGTATGGGTGGAAGAGAGTAAGAAAGAGAGAGAAAGAGAGTGTGAAGGATAGTATGAAGGAAAAGTGGTCGAGAGTACAAGAGAAGTAATGAAAATATAGAAAGATAGGGAGAAAAAGTGTAAGAGGGAACACGAATGTAAAACAGTGGAAATGGAATATAGAAGAAAGAGAGGGAAACAAAGAGAAAAAGATGCTCTTTTTGTTCTAGTTTATATGTTTAGTTTTAATTTAATTTTTCTTGTTATACTTGCTTGTATTTTATTGTTGTTGCAGTTGTTTTTCTCTTGTTATGTTTAATGTTATTTTCACCGTTTTATTTTTTTTAAATAAGAGAGAAGAATAAATGTTAAAATGTTTTCATTACGAAATTATATAGTTTGGTATTTTTGATGTTCATTCTTGTTCTCACTCGATATATTTCTTGACGTCAATGACAGGATTTTGTGTGAATATGGTACGTGGATTGGTAGAATGTGTATATCACCAGGATAAAATTTCTCCTGTGGTATTTAATTATGACGTTCTCTGATTTGATTTCTAATCACGCCAATGTTAATTTTAATTTTATCTTTGGAACTTCCTCGGGTCTATAAAATAACTAACACTCATGAAAACCATCGTTATTGGTAGAACATAGTTTAAAATATTTTACAACTTTCAGATTAAAGTCACTTTGCTTTTTGCCTATGGGGGAGATATAGCTGGTACTACTTGCGAATATAGCATTGAAAGTCCTAGCTAAAAGTATTTGGAATAAAGCCTTTCTAATTTCCAGTGCCTCCAATGTCAACTTTACGTTTTAGGCATTAATAAAATAATGAGGCGGTCAATACAGTTCTATATTTAAGAGATGAAGAATTATGTACCTTATTTACAATTGACGGATATTTGTCCTCGTCTTGTTTGTTGTTAACACAACGTTTCGACTGATATACCCTCCAGCCTTCATCAGGTATCTTGGGGAAATTTCGAACCTGGGTTCTCAAACGTTGAGTTAACAACAAACAAGATGAAGACAAATATCCGTCAAATGTAACTAATGCAAATAATGAAGAAGCAGTTACTTTCCAAAGTTAGTAGACGTTGAACGAAATATAAAGCAGTGCTGTGATTAACGTCCCTTCCGTCCTCAGTTTGAATGTCGCCAATGTCAAATTTGTCTTTCCTCATTCATTTGGTTAATGTGACGTCATGGAAATCGGTTGACTTATAGAAGCGTTGGCAAAAATGGCTTCCCGCATTTCGAATGTAATTAATCTCCTTTCTGATTTTGAATGTTAACAATGTCAATTTTACTTTTCATATGTGACCGAGATCGATGAAATAGGATGCACCAGACAAGAAATAAGTTGAGCGTGAGCGACCTAAAATTTTCTCAGAAATTTGAAGACGGCTTTCAGTAGATAATAATAACCAAAACTGTTATAGAATCGATATGGTCATCGGATTGCTGATCGTAAGAATTACTTCACAGTTCTATACCCGCTGCAGATCAATATGTATTCATTGGTACAAGGTTGAGAAATTAAAACTGGATTCCTTACCTCAGTAAAATACATTTATTGAACTGATGAGCCACATCATCATCCCTTACAAATTTCTAACATTGATTCACTGGTCTATATCTTACATTTGTTTGCACTGCAGATAACCATCGTCGAAACATATAGACAAACATAAAGACGTACATGTAGAATACAGTCTTGAATGCATGTATAGCTACCAATCTCTCCTTTTCCCTTCGTCTGTTTCTCGAAACACAGAAATATTTATGTGTGTACACATGTGTGTATGTGTGAAAATATATGCATTTTACAAAAAAAAAATATTTATAAAATCATTGTATACGATAGTATCCTTACATGAGTGAGTTGATTGCTATTTCTAGTATGTGAAGCGAGTTTATCCTGATGAATTACCCCAAAATACATACAGAATAATATACTGGGTGTGTGTCTTCGTGTGCATGTTTCAGGTTGAAGTCCACCACTTTCTAATCACATTTTCAGTAATTATCTATCTCAGTGCAACACATTATTGTTTGCGTTCTTTCACAAGATATTTGGGTGATGTCTGATGGAGATAGATTTGGCTGATAGTTTTAGATGGTCGAGAGTCTAGATAGATTGACACGCAACCTCTTGTTGTTGCACATTTCGCAATTTATGTGTTAATGGTCTTCCGTATCAATTTCTCTCGGTTGCATCAGAAATAGAGAATAAGGAACAAAGAGAATAAATACAAGAATTGATCGAAGAGAGAAAACCAGATGTGACTGCATCAGTAAAATTTATACTTCGAGGAATTTGGTAGCGAAGTAATGAGTGGGTGGAACAAATATTACAGCGACAGTTTACGCAGGCGAGGTTGCGTGGTAAGAAGCTTTCTTCCCTACCACATGGTTCCGAGTTCAGTCTCACTGCGTGCTACCTTGGGCGAACGTCTTCCACTACTGCCTCAGGCTGACTAGTGGATTTAGTAGCCGGAAACTGAAAGAAGCCCGTCGTATATATATATATATATATATATATATATATATATATATATATATATATATATATATATATATATATGTATGTATGTGTGTGTGTGTGCGTGTGTGTGTGTGTGTGTTCTTGTCCTCCTCCATCGCTTGTCAACCAGTGTTGATGTCTTTACATCCCTGTGACATAGCTGTCTGTCAAAGGATAGAGATAGAATAAATACCTACGCTTAAAACTACTCGACCGATTCATTCGACTAAAAACCACCACCACCACCAACAACAACAACAACAGCTACTACTACTACTACTACTACTACTACTACTACTACTACTACTACTACTACTACTACTACTACTACTACTACTACTACCACCGCCAACAACAAAACCTACTCCAAACAAAATTACAAAGCAGCAAACGTAAACAATGACAACAAATAACAAAACAAATAATATAATAATGCTTGAATAGAATGAATGACCTGCACTCAGCGTGATTGCTTGATATGCTGAAAGACAGAGCTAGATTTCCTGAAATAAACCACGTCGTGTCACGAGAAATGAAACGTTAAAACAGAGAGATGCATGCTGGTCAAAATAAATATTAAAAGTGGATTGGTCAAAGGTGGCAGGTCGCTGGTCGTGGGATCTCATCAGTCGTAGGTGAAGCATTACTAGGTAAAAGATTCTCGATAGCAATAACAACACGAATAATACGACAAAGAACATCAGGAGGGGCAAAGTAGAAAAGAGAAACAACTCCGTCAGTTACTACAGTAACATCGCCAACAACAACATCTACGGCAGAATAAACGCTAGAAAGAAGAAGAACAGCAAGAACGAAAACAACAACAGCCAGAGTGGCAGGGGCCGTAGCAGCAGCAGAAGCAACAAGATTGGCAATATGGAAAAATAGTTTCCAGTTTTGCACCGAATGTGGGTCGGGTTTTGATGTTGGGGATATAAGAGAAATCGAGAGGTGAGAGAGAGAGAGAGAGAGAGAGAGAGAGAGAGAGAGAGAGAGAGAGAGAG
>NC_068999.1:40587293-40591638 GCF_001194135.2 Octopus bimaculoides | reverse complement strand
ATATATATATATATATATATATCTGTGTGCGTGTGTGTGTGTGTGTGTGTGTGTGTGTGTACATATACACACATACATACTCTCTAATTAAATACGCTAACACACGCTAACAACATATAGATGTCTCTATGTATACCCACACACATAAGTATGTATATATGTATATGCATACATATATATAGATATGCATATATACACACACACACACACACACACATATATATAAACACACATACACACACACACACACACACATATATATATATATATATATATATATCTGTGTGTGTGCGTGATGCTTGCCTCATATTCGTAGTATATGCAGTATAAAGATGAAGACAATCTACATATCTATTAATAAATGAATACGATATACGTAATTATATGCATACGTCCACACTCCACACATACACTCTTACATACACACACACACACTCACACATACGTGCAAATGTAAATATAGATAGACATATAAATGTATGTATGTGTATGAATATATATACATATACAGACACATATAGTGGAAATTTATAGAAAAAACAAAAGACGAAGACAGGTTTATGAACAACAAGCAAGTTTATTAGTTTGACTCATGGGAAAATGAAAAAGTCTTTTACGTTTCGAGCCTACGCTCTTCAGCAGAATGGCATAAGAGAAAATAAACAGAGAAAGAATGAGAACTTGTAGATTTCAGTAGTGAGGCATGGCGAATGATTAGAAAAAGGTTACTCCGCCGGATACAACGACGAAGGTTCCAGTTAATCCGATCAACATAAGACCTTAGTCGCGAAATTAATTTGCAATTGGCTGAGCACTGCACAGGCACGCATACACTTAACGTTGTTCTCAAGGAGCTTTAGCGAGACACAGAATGTGAAAAGGCTGGCCTTTCGAAATGGCAAATACTACTCATTGTTGCTTGTAAAGTGGACAGAAAGGGCACATCGTAGCACCGTGCATCGAAACACATGTAGGCAGTTATAAACCTTTTCTCAAATATTCTCTGTAAGTACAGACATACTGCCTATGCTGACGAGAGACATTCATGATGTCTTGTCGCATCTCCTTCTCGAAATAACAGTCAACTGTTATGTAATCTTGGAGAATATATCTCAAACATAAGACAATAAGTAATGTGGCTGATTTCTTCGATTACAGAATGGTCTCATGTTTATAACTGAAAGGAGTAAAATATAAATGACGAAACATAAAGACAGGAGCCCACAGGCGAACATGAACACACATACTCAATCATCCACTCATACACAGCTAATTGCACACATACACACACGCGGAAATACACATTCATGCAAGCACACGCACGAACAAACGCACACAGAGAAACGCACACAGACATACAGACACAAGCAATATGGCAAATTAACCTACATTCTCATACAACCATATACCTAACGTTCATTCTCTTCATAATAGTTTATCAATATCGATAGAAGACATGTAATACAACATTTGTTGCTGTTGTTTAACTGCAATACATGTCTGATAGAACATTCTGTGATCGAAGGCATTCTAGCCGTAACCATCACCTCTTTTCTCTACCTGTGAGATTCAGTCTAAAACTACATTACTCAATACTTATTTGTCAGTCTTGAAGACGATAAGGTATGATGTGATTGAGATTTGATTCTTATCTGTAACACATCAGTCAATAAAATTAGAATCTTTCACTTTCTCCTGACTATCTTATCCACTCTCATCGCCAAGTGATTCGGGCCAGTGAAATGTCAAACGCTTGACGTTGGCAGTGATTGCGGACACAGTTTGCTGTTGTTTTCGGTGACAGAGCCTCGCATTGTCAATGCGAACGCACTTTGGTGTTTCAATGTTTAATTGCGATCCGCTTTATAATGCTGGAAGTTGCATAACTTGCGATCGTTGATAGAACTCGTATTTCTGAAATACCGATCACGGAAGTTGTTTGCTGATTAATTCGCACTGTGATTATTGATAGAATCAAAGATTGTGATGGTGAATAATGCGTTTAAATAGTAGAGATTTGTGATTGATTACAGACTGAGTGACACTGATTACTAACAGTGATAATTCTAATGAGTTTGTGACCGATTGTGCGCGGGAGTCTGTGATACAGGTCGTAGTTTTGATCGTTGCAAAAAAGCTGGTATCGCAATTTTTGATACAGTAGCATGTTGTGTTCTTCCATACGCCTCAGTATTGTGATCGTTGATACAGTTCATTGTTTTTCCTCTTTGTTACTGCTCATTATCGCTGATCGTTGTTACAGCTGAATCTTTCTAACCCGACATAAAGATCATTGCATCTTGTTCAAGATAAAGTTCTATGGCAGTGATCGGTGATGTAGTGCAATGACGTTTGGTGGTCGTAGAAACGCCAGCATCTTGACCAGATATACATCTTAGGATCATGATCTTCATACAGCCAAAGGTCAATACATAGGTCAGCCTAGTTTCATGACCTCGGATCATCCCCACATTATGATCGCTGAAACACTAGAGTGTCATTCATTGATTGTTGATGCAGCCAAACGTCGTAAACGCTCCATTCACAGAGTCAGTGATCGATAAGCAAAATATTAAGATTTACGTTTGTTTCGCTCCTATACTGTCTATTTTCCGAGACATTATCGATTAGGCCAGCTGCAAAACAATAGAGTTTCATTGCCGAAGACACGTGTCTTACCAGACTGATAATAAAACACTAATTTCTCTCTGAACCTATTTGTTCTCTGTATTTCCAATGAAGTGCGTGAACTGCAAAATGTAAGAATTAATGTGCTTACGGTGGAATTTGTGTTGGCAGGGTTGGTGGTGGTGGCGTAATATGTAGTTAATGTTGTTGATGTTGCTGTTACTGTCGTTCGTGGTAATCGTTACAGTGTTAATGGTAGTATTAGTGATATAGATGTTGGTAGGTTTGGCTAAGACAGAGGCAATTGTGGCGGTGGTGTTGGTGTTGGTGTTGCTGGTGATGGTGTTGCTGGTGCTGCTGGTAATAGCAAATGTATGTAGCGGCGATAGCGGTGGTGTCGGTGATAGTGATAGCAATGGTTGCGTTGATGGTGGTGGTATCGGCAGTGCTGGTGCTAGCATGGTGTATGTCGATGATCAATTTGGTTGTAGTGATAATGGTGCCGATGGTAAAAAGATACAAAAATGGTGATGGGGTTAACGATGGTTCTACAATAGTGGTAGTAGTAGTAGTAGTAGTAGTAGTAGTAGTAGTAGTAGTAGTAGTAGTAGTAGTGGTGTTGGTGGTGGTGGTGGTTGTTGTCGTTTACACGGTGCAAATTTTGAAGAAGTTCTACCAAAACGTACGAGTAAATAAATGAACACAAACGAAATTGCTATAATTGCTGTGAATAAGACGATTTTCAATTTGAAGAATAAGAATGGAATGGAATGGAAAATTGGAAGATGGAAAAGTTGGGATTGTTTAGTGAATGTATTGTGTTGTCATGTCTTGTCTAGTTTTGGTCTTGTCAGTTTTTATTACGTTATCTGATGTACCGAACTTAATAACTGGAAATTACTGAAAACTGTTCAACTGAACATGAAAGTTAGATCTATACAACGCATCAGTGTATATATATACACACACACACACACACACACACATATATATATATATATATATGAATGTGTATTCAACCCCTAACTCTCTCGCATTATGAATGTGTATATATATTTATATATGTATTCGTACGTATTTGAACACATAAACTCACCAATACGCATTATGCATTCTTATATATCAAACTAAAGTAGGTGTAATAATCTGCTCCTTTCTATCGACAAAACTGTGAATAGTAACACGTTTCTGAACAAGTATCATCTTTATTAGTACTAATAGTATTCAAATAAAACAAACATTTCTCATCGATGACCGCAAATATCAATATATGTATCTCTAGCAATGTTTAAGGACAGCTGAAACGAAAAAAAGAAATAAAAAATACGAAAAGAAAAAAAAGAAAGATAAAACGAATTTCAGAAAGAAAACCATAAAATTAGAAAAAAAAAGAAAGAAAAGGAAAGAAATGAATAAGAAAATAAATAAAATATGACATGGAAATGAAGAAAATAAAAGTACATCTTGAAGGAATATAGTAAAAGAAATGAAAGATATAGATAGGAATATATGAATAGGAAAAAAATAGATGTAAACGGGAGAAAACAGACGTGAGAAATAGAGAAGGAAAGTTTACAAGAGAATGAAAAAAAAATAATAAAGTTTGTAGGGAAACAAAAAATATAGATGCTGTATTTTGTGTTGGTGGTTATGATGATGAGGGCTGCTGCTGCTGTTGTTGTTGTTGTTACTGCAACTAGATTCTTTTTCTTTTTTA
>NC_068999.1:40577560-40582560 GCF_001194135.2 Octopus bimaculoides | reverse complement strand
CTATACAAATAAATACAGATGTGTATGCGTGCGTGTGTATATATGCATATATATTTATATTATAATGTATTATATTTTATTATATATATATATATATATACACACATACATGCATACATATATACATATGCATATGCATATGTACATGTATATTTATTTGCATTTATTTTTTCATTACAATATATATATATATATATATATATATATATATATATATATATATATATATATATATATATATATACAGAAATAAAAATAGTTCTGCGTTCGTATGTCCTTGTGAATGCGTGAGTATGTAAGAGAAAGTTTGTGTTTGTATAAAGATAGTAAGCTGTATGGGAAATCAATATAAATATTCCCAGACAATATACCATGTACAAAATGTTCCGTAAACATCGAATCTCTTGATTGCGTCCAAACTAAACATTTCTGTAAATGTGGCGACATTCCCCGAATTGTTTATTACAAATTCTGTTATTAATTTATTGTATGTTACATACACACTTCAATATATATCTAAACATAGAAACATTCACTCAATCTTCAACACAGATGCACACACACACAGACACACACACATGCACACACACATACACGCATGTAAGTGTACATATAAATCCTTATGTTTCTGAATGTATTGGTGTATGCTTACAAGTTACAAGTTTATCAATATATGAGATTTAAAATATATTATATATTGTATTTTACATACATATAGATATACATGGATGCACACATACATACAATACATACATATATATGCATATATATATATATATATATATATATATATATATATGTGCGTGTGCGTGTGCGTGTGCGTGTATGCGTGTGTCTCTACATATGTATATGCGTGTATGCGTGTGTATGTATGCATGTATACGAATGTGTGTGTGGATATGTGTATGATATATTAAAATCAGCATACGTATGAGAATAAATGAGGGTAATATATATTTATAAAATATTCACAGACATACATAAACACGCACACAAACACAGACACACAGGCACACAGGCACACACACAAACACATATATATGCATATGAATATATGTTTGTACACACATTTACATAGAAATATACATATATAGATTTATGCATGTGGATACATATGTGTGTGTGTATATATATATATACATACATATATACATTCATATGTGGGTGTGGGTGTTTATATCTATACATATGCATACATATGTAAATACATGAACTTATAGCAATAATAACGATAAAGTCGTAGAAAACAAATTGAATATATAAAGAAGGAAAATAATAAGAAATCGACGTAGTAGACAAGAAAGAAATGATTCAATAACAAAATAAAAACAGAAAAAAAGACAATTACAATAATTAATAAAATAATAAAATGCTAAATACAAGAAGCAGAAAATATTTAAACAAAACAAAAAGAAAATGGCTGCCCTCGAAGCAGAAATGATTCAAGTCAATAAATAAACGTCTATAGACTTATATTACACTGTGTATCTGGTGCGATCGGAGATAAGATACGCTGTCGTAGATCTGTTGAATAAACCCAATAGTTAATTTTTTTCAAACCTTGTTAGATTTTAAATCAAAAAAGGAGGTAAAATGTCTGAAACGATGAAGAAGAAAGTAGGTGAAAAAGATGGAAACTGCCGAATTTTTTTCTGGAAGAGAAATATGAGTGTGAAACGATAAACACTGGCAATGAGAGAATGTTAAGTGATTGGTATAAAGTATGGGCTACAGGAAATATTCTGCTTAATACCACAGATTTGCGTGTCAGTTGTTTGACTTTAACCAGTTGAGCATGTCCCTTGGTGGCTGACGATATGTGCATCTCTGATCATGAGCAGAAGTTGTGGGGGAGCATCATTGCCATGTGTTGAGAGGAATTCTTTGGGGTTTGAATACTTCACCTTTGGAAGCATGAGTGTTTTGCAACAAACTTTACTTATTCAGGGACCTTTTGAGCGGGATGGGCTACTCGACCTGAAGAAAATTCTGAGCCCCACCTGCAAGGTCATGCACTGTTTATCTTGATATGAGATCACCATATCGCGCACATATAGTTGTGATGTATGTGCCTGGTGTACCCTTATCAGACGGGTAGTCATGATGGGTATAATGGGCTTCGTATATTTTACCCTATGTCACTTTGATGGCATGCACTGCTGTCTCACTCAGTAATAATAATAATAATAATAATAATCACAGCATTCTTTGTATATAAGGCTGCTTTTGTTGTAGTTTAGGGTTCACAGAAGAAGGCTTGTAGCTAATACAGAAGCTCACACAATATAGGTGAATTTGGTGATGATGTAAGTGGCTTTCCATTAATGAATTTTAAATAGAATATTTGGAGGAAGATCACCGTTCCGAAATATATCTTATTATAAGAACACCCCCATACGTGTGTGCGTGTATTTGTGTGTATTTATGTCTATGTGTAAAAATGCATAAATATACACGTGTGTGTATGCATGGCATATTCGTCTAATTGACTTTTGTTGTATTTACCTGTATTCTTGGATTTGCTTACCTGTACGTACAATCGTGCGTGTGTATGTGCATGTGCAAGTGTGCATGTGTGTGTCCGAGAGAGAGAGAGAGAGACAGACAGACAGACAGAGACAGAGAAAGTGTGTGTATGCGTATATGCGTGACGAATAAGAACGAAACAAAACAAGCACCAAATCTGAACGCTACACGCATGCTCACAAACAGTCAGAACAAAGAACCAGATGCACACCCAAACGCTCACACACTCACAAATGAAAGCTATACAACAATTTAAATCCCGCTAAGCTTGTTAAGCTGTTCACGTCGAGTCTGACATTTTGAAAGGTGCCTTGTCTAATAGTGTTATTATTATTACTACTACTACTACTACTACTACTACTACTACTACTACTACCCCCACAACCATCATCGTCATCATCATCATCGTCATCATCATCATCATCATCATCATCATCGTCATCATCATCATCGTCGCCGTCGTCGTCATCATCATCATCATCATCATCATCATCATCATCATCATCATCATCATCATCATCGATTTCGACTTTCGAGTTGCAGCCATTTACTACTGGTGTTCTCTTTTGCTGTTGTTGTTGTTGTTCGTTTTTATCTGGATGCATGTTTCTGCATGTTTTATCTGGATGCATGTTTCCGTTTCGATGTTGCTTGTTGCGCTGTATGTTGCTTTTGTCTACAGGAACAAAAAGCTAAAAAAATTACCTTATGTATGTATATATCTATGTTCGAATGAAAATATATATATATATATATATATATGGGTAAAAAAGGTACACACATGTCCATATATTTTATATATATATATATATATATGGGTGTATATGTATCATTATATATGTATAGACATACACACATACATACATACATTGTTTTACTAATAAGTACTCGAAGCACGGATCTGTCACCCTCTGGGTGAAAATCCTCCTCTTTACCCAACTGAACAGTCCGTAGTTACCTGCCACTCAGGTATGTTAATTCAGTTCGTTGTTTCTGATTTCTTCTTTGAATTTCGTTTCTCAATCTAATTTTCTTGTTACATATGCGCCAGCTAATTAAGTGACCTTCACCACGCATACACCACATAAAATTTTTCTATGACTGGGGTAGGATCTTAGCTCCTTTCTTGATATATATATATAGAAGCACTCCGTCAGTTGCGACAACGAGGGTTCCAATTGATCCGATCAACTGAGCAGCCTGTTCGTGAAATTAACATGCAAGTCGCTGAGTATTCTACAGTCACGTGCACCCTTAACATAGTTCTCGGGGAGATTCAGCGTGACACAGAGTGTGACAAGGCTAACCCTTTGAAAAACAAAGTATAACAGAAACACACAGACGCATATATACATGCAGAAAATCCCTCAAGACTATCCCTTGTAATAAATCTGATGCCACTAAAATCCTGATATATTTTAACAAGTAATCAAATAAAAGCTCCCGCTTAAGTTTACACTTTTTAAAAATATAATTGCGTATAAGAAATTTAAAAGAAACTGAATATAAAAACAGCCACGGAAATAGAACATAGGTAGACCCTGGCCGATTCCATGGAAACAAGAACTCTCAAATATAATTGAAACCGCCGCAGACTTAACGCAGTTTCTGTCAGCGAAATCCCATTCGCAATGAATTAGTCAATGATTAGCTACAAATATGTTCATAACTCGTGGGGTAACTACAATGAGAATCGATCCAGGATGATGCTTTACGTACGTGGTTTACTTATGAAATTTTGATACAGACTAGTAGTTTCCACTTCCTGAAATAATTACTCAGTTAACTACATATCAAGGACGAAAAAAAGACGAGGTTTGTCCACTTTTCGAATATACCAACTGATAATGGGTGCTACAGATAAAATATTAATCGTCATATTGTCGGAAACGTAATGGTACCATTTCAAATATATTTAACATACTTCAAACGGAGTTTAGGCAATAATTCCGTCGAAGAAGAATTTTAAATCTCCTTCAATTGTCCGATGGCGTACGACTAAAAATGTTAGTAGCTCTTCCCAAAAGTTTTAAATAATGGGTATAATATAATGAATATCTTAATATATACGTATATATACATACACACACACACATATATATATATAATATTTATTTGTATGCATATATCATATCTAATTCAGTATCTCTCTCTCTTTCTCTCTCCCCCCTCTCTCTGTATATATATATATAGCTAGTGAAATTTATTCTGCATGTTCTCACTCCGTATAGCATAAATATAGCATATGTACATATATACATATGTTAATACATACATTCAAACGCGACAGACATATACAAGTGTATGATCGCACTCACCGACAAATATATCGTACGTGTATACACGCATATACAATATTTATATGTATATATACATATACACATATCTGTAGATGTCATATATTTATATATATATATATGTAATATGTGTATGTATGAATCAATATAATATATATATATATATATATATATATA
>NC_068999.1:40575989-40576498 GCF_001194135.2 Octopus bimaculoides | reverse complement strand
TTCTTCTTCTTCTTCTTCTTCTTCTTCTTCTTCTTCTTCTTCTTCTTCTTCTTCTTCTTCTTCTTCTTCTTCTTCTGCTGTACTGCTTGGCTTTCATGCCGGAAGTTCCGATACAAAAATTTCAGACTGTTTGGGCCCCAATCTGAGGAGGGTGCAATCTGGGGACATGTAGCGAGAGTGATAAAAATGAAACCTTTAGTCAACATAAGGGTGTTTGGAGTGATTACTAGTGATCGCGACGCTATGCCTCCATTCATCTTCTCACACGGTCTCAAGCTCTACATGGAGACGTACATCAATGGCTGGAGGAGGTAGTGCTGTCGTGGAGCAAGAGGGTGACTGCTGGAATACCCTGTGTCTGACAACAGGACTTTGCAGCATTCCACACAAACAGGAGAACCAAGTCATGACTGTTAAAAAATTTCTGCGACCACATCACCCATAACATCTGGTTTTGATAATATATATGTGTGTGTGTGTGTGTGTGTGTGTGTGTGTGCGCGTGTGTG
>NC_068999.1:40575200-40575978 GCF_001194135.2 Octopus bimaculoides | reverse complement strand
TGTGTGTGTGTGTGTGTGTGTGCGCGTGCGTGCGTGTGTGTGTGCGTGTGTGTGTGTGTGTTTATGTGTGTGTGTCTGTGTATGTACATATATATAAAGTCCCAATCAGGTTGTTTAGACTTCTCGTAGGGATATTTTTAACCAAGATACACGGGTTTAATTTATTGTATTTTGAAGAGATATTTCTTGAATGAATATATTATAGAAAATATCGCTAAATATCAAATATTATTATTAAGTTTGAAAACGCAGAGATCTAATGGATGCAAATTAATTTATTAATAAATTAATTTGTATTTCCATTAGATCTCTCCGTTTTCAAATTTTAATATATTTGATAGTTTATTATATATATATATATGTAAGAAAAGAAAATGGACATATACAATTATAATTTATCAACATAATAATATATTACATTATGTTCATAAAATAATATGATATAATAAGTAAGAAATATTAGATACAAATTACATATAATTGTTTCGATTCTTACCCGTAATAAAATTATAAAAATCCAAGTTAAGGCTTCGGGAGAAAACCAGGTGCTTAAATGTTCATGAATTGTTGTTCTATTCTTTGACATTCTATGCACTCATACCTCTAATAAAAGATGCATTAGAAACAGCTCTAAAGAACTCACACTTATCCATGTGTGTATGTGTGTATATATATATATGTACGTATGCGTATATTTCTGTGTGTCTGTGAGTGTGTGTGTGTGTGTGTGTGTGTGTGTGTGTGTGTGTGTGTGTGTGTGTGTGTGTGTGTGTGTGTG
>NC_068999.1:40568729-40573855 GCF_001194135.2 Octopus bimaculoides | reverse complement strand
TATATATACATAGTTCATAGATGAAAATCTGATATTCTCTGTATAGAATGCAGTTAGTAGTGTTCAAATGAATTAAACTTGAGCGGGTTTAGAAATAAATGCAGAGATAAGCAAGTTAGACGGATCAATACATAAAGTTTTACTATATTAATACATGAAATACAAAAAAAAAATCTTTATATGTTATTATACAAAGATATGCGATTTACACAGATTTCAAATGATACAGAGAATTAAAGGGGTTGAAGAAAAGTATTAAAGCCAAACAGCTGTTTCTGGGGGGTCTCAGCAATCCAAAATAATGTTTCATAGGATGAGACAAGTCTCCGTCTTCAGAGAAGAGATCTTACATTTGTGATGTTATAGGAAAGAAGTTCAAAGATAAGTCGGACGTTCTTGCGTGCATACATAAGCACATTTTTTGCATTTCATGTATTAATTTAGTAAAACTTTACATATTGATCTAACTTGCTTATCCCCACATTCATTTCTATACATACATACATACATACATACATACATACATACATACATACATGCATATCACACATATATATACACACATATATAGATACATACGCACGCACACACACGAATGTGTATGTTTGTGGAAACTTGTACGCAATATATATACATATATATGTTAAAATGTTGTCTGACTTATGGGAAGTGTGCTGACGGTTTATTATAGCAGTTCTATATAAGTCATATATCTTATAAAATACTGGAGCTTGAGAGTGAGAAATTTTAGAAAACTGTTCGTTGATTCTACAAGTATACGACAGGGTATACTGAGAGAGAGAAAAAAAAGACATTCTAATCACGCAAGCCTCAATAACAATAATTACGATGATGTAATTTCTTTCATAATATTTTCAGTATCTGTGAATAGACATGCGACTTTGAATAACATTTTGGTCACTTACAGTGACAAATGTAAACCCGTGGACAGGTATGCAGCGGAACAACTATTCGGGCTCAGGTGTATATATAAAAGGAGAAAAGAGAGAAATGAAGAAAACACACATTCTCTCTCTGTCTGTCTTTCCATCTTTGTATCTTTTCCCCATGATTTTTTCTGTCTTTTTGAAAGTTCTGAAATCTCTCTCTCTGTCTATTTGTCTCCTCTCTTTCCTTTTATTTCTCTCTTTCCTCCTTTAAAAAATACATTTCTGTGCTTCTAAATAAGGCAAAAGAGAAAACAATATCATATTCATAAGCAACGGATTTTGTCTTGACGAGTTCGATAATCGAACGAAAGCGCTAATAAAGAATTATTCAAAATTCTGACTGCCTCCTTTTTCTCAATATATATATATATATATATATATATATATATATATATATATATATATATATATATGTAAATATGTATGTATATGTGTATGTATGTGTGTGTGTATATATATATATGCATGTACGTATCTATATAAACATACTTCAATGCATGCTCTTTCCTTGTGCAAGCAGTGGCTTAGATAAGCTGTACATATAACTTAGTGTACACACACACAGACACACGCGCGCGCGCACACACATACTCATACATACACCACGTCCGCACACTATAACACATACACATGGAAAACTCTTATGTAAAAAAAAAAGACACGCATGCTCAATCCTAAGTAGAGAAAAGTGGGGGAATACATCCCCTCTCTAGAAAAATATAAGCCAACCTTCTAGGAACAACTCATTAGATAAATGCACCGAATCACAGTTAACAGACGGTAGATACAAACAGATTTGTTGAGAGTAATATACTACTACTACTACTACTACTACTACTACTACTACTACTACTACTGCTACTACCATCACCGCCATCATCACCAGCACCGCTACCACGTCTATCACCATTACTTCTATCACTTTCATACCATTACCATCGTAGACGTATATTTACATAGGTCCATTTACCATTTGCATCTTCGCATTTTTACCATTTTTGCACATATGTTTCTATACATATATGCATACAAACGTGTTCATATATATGCATGCACATATACTTAGATAGCAGACATGCAGAGCTTTACAGACAGGCAGACATACATGTACATACCAGTGCGCAATGGGACATACATGATCAGTTATAAGGAAGATGTCTAGTGGCAACATCGATTTCTTAATACGGGCAGAATGCCAGCATTCGTGTGTATTTAGTTAATAGTTCATTATATCAACTGAACTCCACTTCACTGTTACTTCGTTTTATCGATCTCGGAATGATGAAATGCAAAGTCGGCGTCGCAGAAATATAAAGTTGAGAACTTTAAGGGACGTAACTAAATAAACAAAATATTTGTTATACCATCAAACAAGTCTGCCAATCCGTTATTATTTAACCGTAATGTCCATCAAAGACACAAAGCAGACATTTTTGTCTAAAGTTCGCTCAATTCACCATTTTTCTGCGAAATTTAATTTCATGGTTATTCAAATAATGATGTCAAATATCAACAAAAGAAAAGAAGAGAAGAAAAAAACAGAAAAGAAAACAAAGATAAAAAAGAAAATGGTATTTTCTGCAAGTCCCGTTGCCTGAATAAGCTTGTCACTTCTAAACAGAAAATAGTTTCAAACATGACATTCCTCAATAAAAGATAAATTGGTATATAAAACTGCTTTGGGCAGTTAAGGGTTATGCAGTTTTGAATGGATGTGTATGCTTTCTGCTGTAAAAGAGTAAATAATCAACGGTATGTCTTGAACTGAGAATGTAATTGTTTGCCGCTCAACGGTTTACGCCAATCTTAAGATAGACAACGCTTCGAGCAAATTTACCATAATTACCACCTTCAAGAACGCCAGGGTCTTCGACAACGTTTTCTTCAAGAATATGGAAAAGCGACTATTTGATCTCCCAACCTGTTGGAAAATAACAACAAATCTGTCTCCAGTGACACTCGTACTTGTTACGAAATGGAGAGAGAGCGTGTCTTTTCTCAAATTCAGCTTCTCATACAGTTCCGTTAATCTTCCGTCTTCAATTAGGACGTTTTTATCGACCCTGAAAGAAAGAAAGACAAAGTTGACCTCTGTGGTAGAGATACATTGTCCGTCGCTCTAGCAGTTCTGTAGATCGATTTATGAAATTTATATAGAGAAAACCGAGAAATATTGATGGCAAGAGAAAGATTTATTAAATGCACTTTAACACCCAACAGATATTTAATCGACAATAAATATTAATTTTGAAGTACGATTAATAATATTTGGAAATATAACAATTTCATCTTAAATAAATTCTTCATATTCGTTTGATTTACAATTTCATATATTTAGGTACATAGTATTATTAAAATATTTCGTGAAAGTCGTTTGTAACGTAAAACTCTCTTTACATCAACGATACACATCCGGTATCAGGAGGCAGCACACTTCCTCTCCAACTATATTCTTCTGTATTTACAGAAAACAAATGTGCAATATCTAATCTAGTTCCACATACTTTTAAAAATACTAACTGGTCAATGCAAGAAAAGGCTTTAAAGTAAACAGATCCACGGCAATCTCTAGATTTTCATATCAGTTAAAATAATACGAAGATTGCACATGATTTTCACATATGTTTTAACAGGCAAACCAAGCGAGCTACCCTTTTAAGACAAATACTATTTGCTGGGTCTGAATAATAGAGCACAAACCTATGAATTCACTGAATTAAATAGAAAGTGTTTTGTAGGTATTAAAGTACGTCTGGAGGTGGATGACGAGGTTATCATAATGAATAGCGAATTAAGATGACAATCGGGCGCACTTTAAAATAATATTTTGAATCTAAATTGAGAGTCATATGAATCCTTCAAATCAAAGAGCATTTCGAACTTCATCTAGGTCAACGTAGCCCACAGATAGTTTACATCAATCTCTTCGGGTATTTTTATTAACAGTGTTTATGAAGCAACTTCAGAGAATTTTGGTAAAATTTGCAAATATATGGGTGCAGAACGTCACCGGCGGTGGAAATAACATACACATGATATATCTCAGTTCGTTTTGCAAGATATATATATATATATATATATATATATATATATATTGCACCTAGCCAATACTGGCGTTGTATGTGTTGGTGCGCCTGGATTCTACAAAACTTTTATAAGTATTCTTTCTATGTGCATTTATGCACACACGCACTCACACACATACGCACTCACACACGCACGCACGTACGTATTTATGTACTCATGTATGCAAGCATAGACATAAAGACGTACAATGTGAGAGGATGAGAGAGTCTCTAATGGTAGCAGGGATATTATTACGTTGTCAGCATCTGATTGTCTCTTAACTCAAACACACATACGCATTCCCTTTTCTCTTTCTTTCTTTCTTCCTTTCCTTTCTTTATTTCTGTCCTGCATTCATGCGAGTACACACTTACAAGTACGCACTCACACACACATAAACATATATCAAATGAACAGAGAGAAATAGAGAGAGAGATAAAGAGAGAGAGATAAAGAGAGAGAGAGAGAGAGAGAGAGAGAGAGAGAGAGAGAGAAGAGGGTGGAGGTGGAAGAGACAGGCAGGTGTCGAAGGAAAGAAATGGAAAGATGTTGAATGAGAGAGTTCATATGGTATATAAATGACCAGTAACCTATATCGGGTTATTGGTCATCTCTCTCTCTCTCTCCAAGCCATTGTCGACGTCAGGAAATCACAAAGGCCGGCATTATTATTAAGTAGAGAGGATGAAATGAGGAATAACCCCTCTGTTGCATTTACGGTTCATTGCAACCTGACACTGCTTGTGTGATTGTCTAAATACACACACATACACCCACATATATACACACACACAGATATGTGGACACATACGCACAAGAGCATACGCACATCCGCACACAAACATAGACAGAGACACGCACAGAAACGTACACACATATGCAGAATCACGGATTGAAAGAAACAGACATCGACAAATACTTCAAACATTAACACATACTGCAATACACGCGTATATCATGGCCTATCTGTCTGTCTACGTATCTATTTACCTACCTACCTACCTACCTACCTACCTACCTACCTACCTACCTACCAACCTACCTACCTACCTACGTATCTATCTATCTATCTATCTATCTATCTATCTATCTATCTATCTATCTATCTAT
>NC_068999.1:40566242-40568388 GCF_001194135.2 Octopus bimaculoides | reverse complement strand
TATATAACGTGAGAGAGTTAGGGGTTGGGGGTACAACCCACTAAAAGAAATGGAATGAAACGAAGATGTTATTCAAATCTTTATACTTCCGACATATGTTTCGAAGAAAACATTGGTATTATTCCACAGGTAATAAAATAATATCTTTGCTTCTTATTATATGTAAGTCACAATATATCGGTTCATGTAATCTAGTAGTTCTCCACTACAAACATTTTTTCTCTCCTTGTTTCCCTCCTTGTTTCTTTCTGTGTTCCCTTCTGTGGAAGAGCGTAGGCTGGAAACGTTAAAGACTTTTTCAATTCCCGAGCGTTATACTAATACATCTGTTTGTTTTCTACACCACCTGCCTTCGTCTGTTGAATTAGTGGCAGACAGATTTCTACCCATAGAATTTTCAACGGAATTCACTATTTGTGTTGAATATTTGTCAATGAAGCCACCATTGCCATCTGCTCACTTTGTATCTAATAGTAAATCTCATGGACGGTTTTATTTCAGCAATGTTTTATATAATGTACTCTGTCTCTATATATTCAATTAACATTTATTCGCCATGTAATGTATTTCACTGCACATCTCGAAATATCTGGGTTTCAACTGTCCCAGAGATAATTTTCTTGTATAGCGTGTTGTTTTCTAGCTTTTACATACTCGTCATCTATTCTCTTGTTTCATATACAATTGTTTATGTGTTCTAATATAGAAAACGATTTTGTAACCTCAGATAATTTGTTTCCTTCTTCCTTCATTTGTAAATTCTAAATACGTTTTGTTTCTCTTAAATTCTCCAACAGTTTATTTGATTTTATATCCAAGATGGCTGCAGTAGTTCTTTACACAATTTCTAAGTCGAGAAGACACTTAAACGCTCATATATAACGTCAGGTTTAATTAAACTATAAATTAAAGAATGTGAAAGTATCATAAAGATAGGTTATAATAATTGAGGATTTTACGATAACGTATAGCATATGACATTGCGTATCGCTATAACGACAAAGAGGAAAATAAAACTTCAGATGTCGCGGTATTTATATTATATTACTCTAGGTAATACAATATGCTTATCTATCTGTCTGTCTGTCTATTGGTCTACTTGTCAATCTCTGTCTGTTTCTCTGTGCTTGTGCGCATGAGCCTTTAACTGTGTAAGCGCGGGCTACTAACCCCAAGATTCTGAGTACGATTCCAAGCAGTGACCTGAATAATAATAATGATAATAATAATAATAATAATAATAATAATAATAATAATAATAATAATAATAATAATAATAATGACATCGAAAAATACCTTAGGAATGAGAACCCAGGTTCGAAATTTCCCCAAGACACCTGATGAACGCTGGAGGGAATATCAGCCGAAACGTTGTGTTAACAACAAACAAGATGAGAACAGATATCCGTCAAATGTAAATAATGTAAATAATGTACCTTTTGTATTAAATATGAAATATAGGCCCAACAGAAATACTTATATTTAGAAGCGGAATTGTCTACATGGTATGCTGGGTTTTGGAAAAAAGGAAGAAGTAAAAAATTCCCAGAAAATATGTTATTCCATGCATGCAGAGGTCATAAACTTAAGCTGTAATGTGCAAAATATATTTTATTTAATCCAGTTAACACGTAAATATTTCATTACATTTATCACATGAACATAAATACTTTTAACTCAATTTCTATATTAACATATGTGCTTTCGCTCTGATTATGGTTCCTCATGAGGGATGGAGAGCCAGATATGTATAAATTGAAAACAAGACGGACAGAGTGCCATTTTTAACGAAACGAAGATATCTTAACCAATTTGAATATGACCAGATTCTTGGTAAAAAAATATTATCGAGAAATCTACAGAAACAAACTAATTCCTTCTATAAAGGAACTGTTAGTGAATGAGAGCAACTATTTCACTCATTTTTCAAGGGATAACTTCTGATATTTGTCTGCTTCAGAATTCCTCAAGTAAATGACATATTAACCTATAATCTTCCTCTGATATATAATTCCTACGAGAAAGAATCGCTACAAGTGTCAGGAAGATTATTTATATTTCTATATTATACACCCACACGCACGCACACACACACACACATACACTCTCTCTCTCTCTCTCACACACACACACACACACACACACA
>NC_068999.1:40563692-40566111 GCF_001194135.2 Octopus bimaculoides | reverse complement strand
ATATATATATATATATATATATATATATAGATTCCTTTTGAAAAACTGAATTGCAGGTGCTTATAGATCTCCCACGGTAGGTGAATGTAGGGCTGCCAGATTTTCTTTGAAGATGAAGAAAAAATAAGTGATAGTAATTAGATTCTCTGATATAGTCTCAATCCCATATGAGTGTTTTAACCTTTAATTTTTAGTCTTTCTTTCTTCTGCCAAAAGTATTTTGGAGTTAATTAAATAACGGTTTGAAAATCAAATTGCTTTATTATAGATCATTGGCAATTTATAAAACATCACGAACACTGAGCACAACGGCAACCACATACATGTCCATTATGTACTCACGCACGCACACAAACGCACACACACATATACAATCACACACATACACGCGCACACACAGAGGCGTACTTATTAATAACTTGCTTTCAGTGCTGTTCAAGTTGTTTGTTAGTCACTTATTCATTTTCTCTGAAATTATTTTTATCAACTATATTACCTGTTATGATAATTCTTTCTACTACAGGTACGAGAGCGCAAATGTTGGAGCTGGGGACAAATTAGTTACATTGCACCGACATCTCCACTGGTATCTATTTTAACGCTTCTGGAAAGATGAAAGGCAAAGTGGAACTCTACAGAACTGGAACGTAAAGGGGATGAATTATTGTTAAGAATCTTGTCTACAGCAGCAGCATCAATAACAACAAATAAAACAACAACGACAATAGTAGTAATGGTCTTATTTTTTGGGGGGAAGCGGTTAAGTCGATTATATCGACCCCGAAACGATCAAAGGCAAAGTCGACCTCAGCGGGATTTGAACTCCGAACGTAGCGGCAGACGAAATACCTCTCCGCATTTTGGCTGGTGTGCTAACGATTCTGCCAACTCGCCGTCTCAATGATAATGATAACAATAATAATAACTTCCAGTTTCGTCAAACAGATACACTTACAAGGCCAGAGGTTATAAAAGAAGTCACCCGCCCAAGGTGTCACGCTGTGGGACTGAACCTAGAAACCTATGGTTGGGAAGCAAGCGTCTTGCCACACAGCCACGCTTGCGTCTGTATATCCTGTATATTCTGTTTTAACATAATTTGCTTTTTATTCTGTGTATACTTTTTTCATATTCGCTCATCTCTGCTTCTTCCCTCGATCTAAAATAAACCTGTTTTTTTTTTTTCTGCTGCAAATACAATTCATCATGTTTCTCTACCTCATTTGCTCTTTATTTAGGAATGTATAAACGTTGAAAGGCAAATAACGTACTATTACTACTACTACTACTACTACTACTACTACTACTACTACTACTACTACTACTACTACTACTACTACTACTACTTATATTCGACGATGTTTGTCAGAATTAGTTGAGTGATTTTAAATATTTATCCTAGATTTTCTATTCTTTCTCAACCCCACGTCTACCTGTATTATTATTTTATTCCTTCCATCAACTCTAAAGTACATTTCTAAGGATGTCTCTGTTCTAATTCTCTGATTGAACTATCTAAATATATAACGCTTTCTTTTTCTAGTTTTAATTCATATACCTGTTCTGAGAATAACTCGAGGCGTATTTATCCAGTCCGACATTCATTTTTCAAATCGCTAATGAATTCATCTAAGTTTTATGAGTAAGTTTTTCAACTGGGAATTCTCAATTCTAAATATATAAAGAGAGTAAATTCATCTGCTTTGAGAAGACGATGGTATTATATTTTTGTTTGTTTTTAGTTTATCTTTATGATTTTTCCATGATTTTATTGGTGCCTCTTATTTGTTATTGATGTCTGATCTCAAGTGCAATGGAGATAAAGATTTTGCTAGGAAATTTACAGCTCGTAAAGTAGGTTTATATTATAAGGAGAGAAGGTGGTTAGAAATGGCCACCATCTTCATCAATATTGAACAGCCAAGTTGGAGTCCATCATTATTAAGGTCATAAGGTTAGAATATTTAATAAATTAAATACTACTAGAGGAGTACTGTCACTCTTATCGATTAACATGCTCCTACAAAATTTCAAGCGTCGCTCTTAGGTCAGAAACAATTGCGAATTAAAGGAAGAGCGTTCTATTTCAGTTTGCAAGAAAAGAGTTACGTGCAGACGCAAAATAATTCATTATGGTTATGTAAATGAATTCATTATCTGATAATTTGGTCTTCCAAAGAAAGGGCTAACGTATGCCATCATATCTTCTCCAGATTCTTCATTCTTTGTTAGCTGTTTTCAATGTCTGTGTGTGTGCGTTTGTGTCCGTACATATTTTTCTCGTGTTCCTTTCTGTTCAAGAGCGTAGGATGGAAACGTAAAACACTTTCTCATTTTCCCAAGGGTCAAAATAATACATTTGTTTGTTGTTTATACACCTGTCTTTTGTTTTCTTGTAAATATCAACTATATATACACA
>NC_068999.1:40562563-40563647 GCF_001194135.2 Octopus bimaculoides | reverse complement strand
TATATATATATATATATATATATATGTACGTATGTTTGGATGTGTATGTGCATGTATATAGATATGTGTATATTTGTACGTATCTCACCCCTCATTCTCTCTATGTATATATATATATATATATAGTGATAATTTACAAAAAAGATGTATTATATATATAGTCTTAGACTGACACAATCCTCTTTTCTATTGTTTAGATATACTGTCACCTAGATGCATACAAAGCGGCATCGTTCCTGTGTATATTAATATTTATCGTATTATTATCCCTAAATGCTTCGACATAAGCAAACACAGAGACAAGGACGTGCACACACTGTTGAGGACTCGCACTCACACACGCAGACAGACAAACTTATACGCAAGCACACATAACCACACGCACACACACATTCGCAAGCACAGATACACATACTCACGCACACACGCACACACGCACGCATGCATGGTGCACGCACACACACACGTATATATCTGCTATCTCCGTGTAGCGTGTGCATGTATAATTACTTTATTAATGTACATACATTTACGTATTGACGTCAAACAGAACGAAATTCTTCATGAATCACTCCGCAGATTTGTCCCTGAAGGTTATATCTTAAATTCCAAATGATTTCCGTATTCCTAAAAATTGAATATTCCCAATTAGAAAATCCATCACTATATCACGTTTACGAGCGAGTTAAGGTCCTTCGGGATACGTATAGAAGAGCGCCATATAGCGATTACTTGTTAATCAGTGATTATGTTGTGGACGTCGTATTACTTGACTGAGAATTAATATCATTAAGAGAGTCTCCTTTGTTATTTCTAGTGAAACATTATCAATTGTAGCTGGCTCGATGCTGTCCAATAATTAAAATGTATTACTTAGGAAGGAAACGGAAATATATATACACACACATATATATATATATGTGTGTGTGTGTGTGTGTGTGTGTTGTTTTGTGTGTGTGTATGTGTGTTTGTGTATGTGTGTATGTATGTGTATGGGTGTGTGTATATATGTATATATATGTACATATATATGTGTGTGTATATATATATATATATATATATATATATATATATATATATATAT
>NC_068999.1:40560973-40561530 GCF_001194135.2 Octopus bimaculoides | reverse complement strand
ATATATATGTATGTATGTATTTATTCCTGTATATCTATACATGTATAGATACATATATTCATACATAGATGTTTTTATACGTGTGTGACTGGTCTGCGTATGTCTGTGCGTGTCGCAACATTGCGTCTAGACGTACTTTGATATTTTATTACTGAAAAAATTGAATGATACATAACGATTTTATATGTTTATACGTTTGTTTGTCATTTTCGTTTAAAGTGATACTTAATTTATATGGAAGCACTGAGTAGGCATCACCAGAGATAAATGTGGACCCGATGGTAATAAGTCTTTAGTTACTACACTCCTGTATATCCACACGAAGGCGCACATACACACTCAAACGCCTACACTCCTTGCACACAAAACATTTGATTCTGATACTCCGATTGCAAATATTTATTGCTCATATACATACATACATACATGCATACATTACATACCTACATACATACATTCATGCATACATTCATACATAAATACATACATATATACATACATATATACGTATATATATATTTATATATATACATATACGAATGTGTATATATATATAT
>NC_068999.1:40560130-40560963 GCF_001194135.2 Octopus bimaculoides | reverse complement strand
TATATATTTATATACATATAACCATGCGTAGTCATTCAGAAAGACACATATGCATGTATGTGTGTACATGTGTGTATGTGTATGTTTGTGTGTGTGTGTGTGCGTATGTATGTGTGTGTGTGTGCATAATTTGTATCTATAAGTGTCTCTTTTTATGTCTGAAGAACGTGTCTGTGTCATCAAAATAGAAACGTGTTCTTTTAGCCGGCAACAAAATATGAATGAATACCTATAACAGAAATCCGCATACATAAGCGCAGGGCGATTGACACACACACACCCACACTCACACAGTTACAGATATATATCAATACGTACATATATATATATATATATACATAATCAGACATATAGACCCAACCTATTTATCGGATCGGCATTATTTAATATTACTTCACAAAGCATTTAAGTACCAGATGTACATTTCTAGTGAACTGCGAAACTCCTATCAATGAAATAACGTCTGAATGATAACAATTTTTCTGACTTTTTCTAAAACGTAGCTCCAATCTTCAAAGGAGCCAACCTCTATCATAGATTTTTGGCGACTTTTCGAAATAATTGCTTAGATAACTTGTAATTTTTATGGGTGAAACAACGTCAATAAGTAGCCAAAACATTAAAGGAAAATATAAATACACAATTACGCCTACGTAGATCTAGGTGTACGCAATATGTGCATAACCACATTCACAGACGTTAACATGTGCTTAACCACATACACACGGACGATATTTCATATACACGTGGCACCTACCTAGGCTTTATATCTTTACTTTTGCCATTCTTATACACCCTCCCATTATCTTCTCATTCGTATATAAGACATATAT